>NC_134489.1:28862190-29162190 GCF_040206685.1 Ascaphus truei
GGGGGGGAGGAGGGGGGGAGGAGGGGAGAAGGGGGGGAGGAGGGAAGGGGGGGAGGAGGAGGGGGAGGAGGAGGGGAGGAGGAGGGGGGGAGGAGGGGGAGGAGGAGGGGAGGAGGGGGGAGGGGGGGGAGGAGGAGGGGGGGAGGGGGGGGAGGAGGAGGGGGGGAGGGGGGGGAGGAGGAGGGGGGGAGGAGGAGGGGAGAAGGGGGGGGAGGAGGAAGGGGGGGGAGGAGGGGAGGAGGGGGAGGAGGAGGGGGGGAGGAGGGGGAGGGGGGGAGGAGGGGGAGGAGGAGGGGGAGGGGGGAGAGGGGGAGGGGGGGAGGGGGAGGGGGGAGGAGGGGGAGGGGGGGAGGAGGGGGGAGGGGGGGGAGGAGGGGGAGGGGGGGAGGAGGAGGGGAGGAGGAGGGGGGGAGGTGGAGGGGGGGAGGAGGAGGAGGAGGGGGGAGGAGGGGGGGGAGGAGGGGGGGGGAGGAGGGGGGGGAGGAGGAGGGGGGGAGGAGGGGGGGGAGGAGGAGGGGGGGGGAGGAGGAGGAGGGGAGGAGGGGGGGAGGAGGGGGAGGAGGGGGGGGAGGAGGGGGGGAGGGGAGGAGGAGGGGGGAGGAGGGGGAGGGAGGGGGGGGAGGGGAGGAGGAGGGGGGAGGAGGGGGGGGGGGAGGGGAGGAGGGGGGAGGAGAGGGGGGGGGGGGGAGGAGAGGGGGGGGAGAAGGGGGGGGGGAAAGGGGGGGGGGGAGAAAGGGGGGGGAAGGGGGGGGGGGAGAAAGGGGGGGGGTAGAAAGGGGGGGGGGGAAGGGGGAGGCAGATGGAGACATGCCTACATCTATGTGTCATATTTGGGTAACAAAAAAGGAATCAGTCACTCAGATGTGACCACTTAACATGTTATTGTCATAATTTAGTCCTAGGAAGGGTTGATCGTTCATGCATAATTACTGTGCATTACCCCAACTCTCAGCACATTGCACCAAGCGTATTACAGGGCAGAATGTGAGTGGAGGATAAAACCAGAAACAAAGGGCGGGGTGAGTTCCAAGCCTCATTCTCAATCTCTACCCTTATTGGCTGATTGTATTGTTGGAGGATGCTGGGAGTTGTAGTTCTGGTCTGACACAAATGATATGTTTCTTAATGCCGAAGCCTACATATCCCAGACTTCCATGAGTTCAGCAGATTGTCATTGGGCAGTGCTGCTATCCATTCATATAACTGCTGCACAGAGGGGTGTGACTTACAGGTAGGAGCTGGTTTAATGCTATAATATTTGCGGTAGGAAACTTTTGCAAATGATGTATATTGCTGATAGTTAAACATGTGCAATAGGGACAAAGCTTTGCAAGCAAACATTACGTGTTTGCAGACATGGGGGGGGGGGGGGTGAGATCAGATGGAGTGGGGAGATATGCAGAGATTGGAGCGGGGAGACATGCAGAGACCAGGGGGGGAGGGGGATCAGATGGAGTGGGGAGACATGCAGAGATCAGGGGGGAGATCAGATGGAGTGGGGAGACATGCAGAGATCAGGGGGGGAGGGGAATCAGATGAAGTGGGGAGACATGCAGAGATTAGGGGTAGGGGAGATCAGATGGAGTGGGGAGACATGGGGAGGGGGGCAGAGTGAGAGATGAAGATATTAGGCTTTTACAGTGGGTTATTTTTCCTTTCCCTGTACGGTTTCCTAGTGCTGGTCCTAAATAATTGTAAATTATTTCATTAAATTCAACAATACCGACAGGTACTTGCATCTACTATTTATATTATTATACTATTAGTTACTTATAGTATTATATAACAAACAATACAAACCGGCGCCTAAAGAGTTCAAGGTGGATCTGTATATAGTCCAAATGGATAGAATACCAAGAGGTTGCAACTCCAATCTTGTGCAGGAGGTTGCAAATCCAATCTCACGCTTCCAAAGTCCACAGCAAGTAGTTAAGTGGCATATGAAAAGCAAACAGAGAAAATCATCATAGTGCAACAATGCTACTAGAATACATAGACAAAACAAACAAGACAAGACAAACAATAAATAGACAAAAGCAAGGCTAAAAATTCATATAAAGAGTTAATTTAATACATAATTTAGTTAAAATAACAATCAGGAACGCTGGTAGATGACGATTCCGGTTTGTAAAAACTGGAATCCTACTCACAAGATGTTCGTATAAAATGCGCAGTGTTAAGAAGGTAAGGTGGTGACTCCCACGGCATCAGATTAGTATCAGCTGTCTCGGGGCTGCTCCACACGCTGTCCCTCACTACTTGGCCGGAAATGCATCACGCGTTTCGTGCGCTTGCGCACACCCCTGAAGAAGTGCGCAAGCGGACGAAACGCGTTGGGCAGTCATTTGGAGTTTATTCTTGAACGAAGGCAGACCTCTCACGAGTGTATGTTCATGTACAAGCTGCAGGAAGAGGCGTTTTTTTCTTAAACCCACCCCCAGTGATGCATTTCCGGCCAAGTAGTGAGGGACAGCGTGTGGAGCAGCCCCGAGACAGCTGATACTAATCTGATGCCGTGGGAGTCACCACCTTACCTTCTTAACACTGCGCATTTTATACGAACATCTTGTGAGTAGGATTCCAGTTTTTACAAACCGGAATCGTCATCTACCAGCGTTCCTGATTGTTATTTTAACTAAATTATGTATTAAATTAACTCTTTATATTAATTTTTAGCCCTGCTTTTGTCTATTTATTGTTTGTCTTGTTTGTTTTGTCTATGTATTCTAGTAGCATTGTTGCACTATGATGATTTTCTCTGTTTGCTTTTCATATGCCACTTAACTACTTGCTGTGGACTTTGGAAGCGTGAGATTGGATTTGCAACCTCCTGCACAAGATTGGAGTTGCAACCTCTTGGTATTCTATCCATTTGGACTATATACAGATCCACCTTGACCTCTTTAGGCGCCGGTTTGTATTGTTTGTTTTCTGGTTTTCACTGACTGTGTTTTGGGTCAGTTTTTCCTGGCAGCCTTGCCTTATTATTTGTAAGGTATATTGCATATTGTTGCACAATTGTTTTACTGTATATTTTGTTTCACCTAATTTATAGCTTTGAGCGCTAATCACACCACACTTTTTTTCCCCTTATAGTATTATATATTATTATATTCTCACTGCATCTGCCCATATCTGTCTGTCTGTCATATCTGTCTGAAGCACTTATTCCCATGACCTGTTATTTATATTATCTGTTAATTATTTGATTACCACAGGTATTACTACTGTGAAGCGCTATGTACATTAATGGCGCTATATACATAAAGACATACAATACAAAGGCCTCGTCCGGGGCGAGAGCGAGCGCGCTCGACCGCCGTGTCGTGAGAGTAGGGGCTATTAGTGTCCAGTGTCGTTGTGCGTGCAGGGGGCTTGACCATGACGTCATGTGAACGGTTCGTCATCATTGGCTGAAACGAGCACGTGACGAGGGCAAGCGCGACAGATTCAAAAGCATTTGTCTCTGCAAGCAGTTGAACGCAGAGTGCTCACGGGCACATGTGCGCACGTGTGCACTCAGGTCAAACATTGTCGCAATGTGTTTGATCGTGCTGAGCCCGCAAGCCCGCTCAGCTTCACCCTGGACGCGGTCTTAAAGCAACAAACCAGCTCTTTATTTATTTTTGTACATATTTATTTTTCTTATCTAATTTGAAGCAGGGTCCCCTGGACTTGAAACACAACTCTCCAAACTACGGGGACCCTCTGGTTCCTGAGATGTTTGTTTGAATTTAACATTCCCTTACAAAAATTCTTTCCCAGGTGATACTTTGTGTCAGGGATGGCCAACTCCCGTCCTCTAGGGTCAGCTTTAAAAGATATCCCTGCCTCAGCACATGTGGCTCAATCGGTGACTCCTACATGAAATTGTACAAGGACACAGATAACAAAAGGCATAATCCAGCAGAGGACAAGTGAGAAGAAACCTATAATGATGTACCGTACATTCTTCCAGAAGAAGTGACAAAAACAATCAAATCTATGAAGAGTGGGAAGGCTCCCGGGAAATATGGAATTACAACTGAAATCTTGAAAGAAGCTGGGGAAGTAGCAGGGAAAATCCTTGCAACACACAAAAGAGGGTATCCCCCGCACTGCTGAGAAGTGTCAGTGTGAGGTGCTCACGAGGTAGGGTAGATTTGCATACACGAGAGAAAAGAAACCTAGTAGGTGAGCACTCAATCACAGCAAAAGTGTCGTGGTAATATTAAAAATATTCTTTATTATCATCAATGAATATAAAATAAAGAGGTTTAAAATTAGATCAAACAGCATGGACTGTGACTGATCAAAATTACATTGCTGCACCAGCTATGTTGATTGTACATATGGGAGATTGTATGACAAGTAATCAAAATCTCATACTGTAAATTAACAGCCTATTGTGATAGAGTAAGGGGCCAGTAATTGAACCGCTGTATAGTAACTACCTCAACAGCCAGTAGTATCAATTGATGTAACTTAGGTAAATGTAGCTCAGTAGCTATGAGCTACAATCGAGGAATGAGACTGCTACAATTGTATGTTGAATGCAGATACACCTCAAAGTATAGGAAGATACAAAACCGGCAAAGAATGTAGTGTCCACATGATTTTGGGCACTGCCGAGCAGAGAGTGTCTCCCTTCGTGGGAGCACACAGCCGCTATACCGTTAGCAGGGATAAGGATACAATCACTGATGCGGAAAGGTAAGTATAGGTTATATCCCTGTATATGGCAGCAAACATCGTAGCCCAAAGTAAGTGAGTGGCTGTGCCGTTAATTAACCAAATATTGCAGCCAACCCCCCTGACAGTTCCCAGCTGATATCAGAAGCGGATCCACGGCTGATATATGATCCCGTGTGTAAATCCGTGTGTGCACTATACGGCAAGGATGTATACAGAGGGAATAGATGATATATGCATATGTGGTATGAAGGGATCACCAGGTAAAGTATTTATCGGGCGCATCCAGAACCAACAGAATAACTAACCTAATTGAGGCAGAACTCTATCTCTTCTATGCACTGTCCCCTACATCAGCACTGATCATAATATATCAATGCTGATGTGCTCGAGGGCATGCCTAAATAAAGACAGCAGAATAAAATAGAGGTCCCTTATATGGAGAGGTCCTGCGAAGCTGAATTGCTGCATACAGGATCGTTATGTATGGTATACAACGCAGGGACTCCGCAACTTAGAATCAATGTCAGTAAATGTTGCGGTCACAGTGATGGCGTCCCGCATGTGTGGGGGAGTATGGCTACGATGTTTGCTGCCATATACAGGGATATAACCTATGATATACAAGGGCATTATTCTCCAGTATACACTAATTGCCTCCCTGATTTTTTACATATGACTTATACCCTCCTATGTAATTACTGCCTCCGCATACTTACCTTTCCGCAGCAGTGATTGTATCCTTATCCCTGCTGACGGTATAGCGGCTGTGTGCTCCCACGGAGGGAGACACTCTGCTCGGCAGTGCCCAAAATCATGTGGACACTGCATACTTTGCCGGTTTTGTATCTTCCTATACTTTGAGGTGTATCTGCATTCAACATACAATTGTAGCAGTCTCATTCCTCGATTGTAGCTCATAGCTACTGAGCTACATTTACCTAAGTTACATCAATTGATACTACTGGCTGTTGAGGTAGTTACTATACAGCGGTTCAATTACTGGCCCCTTACTCTATCACAATAGGCTGTTAATTTACAGTATGAGATTTTGATTACTTGTCATACAATCTCCCATATGTACAATCAACATAGCTGGTACAGCAATGTAATTTTGATCACAGTCCATGCTGTTTGATCTAATTTTAAACCCCTTTATTTTATATTCATTGAAGATAATAAAGAATATTTTTAATATTACCAAAATCCTTGCAACTCTTTACATGCTGCTTGAAGAACAGAACAATGGAGCAATGCCATAGTTACCCTAATCCACAAGAAAGGAGTCAAACAAGACCTCAAGAACTATAGATGAATCAGTCTACTTCCAATCACTTACAGGATTTTTAAAAAGTTACTAGGCTAATTAGTTGCAACAGACGCCCAGCGTAGAGAGCAAACGGGATTTCACAGTCGATACAACACAGTGGACCACATCCAAGTCATACAAGAAGTGATTTCCCGAAGTAATGGATATGATCTACCACTCGGTTTAGGATTTGTAAATGACGAAAAATGTTTTGATTTCATCTGCACCTCGGCGGTCCTGGATGCATTAAGAAGACAAAGTGTTGAAGACGCATTACATTGAGAATATAAAGAAAATGTAAAAGAAAGCTACATCAACCATTAGATTACATTCAAGCAATATAACGATCAGCAAAGGTGTGTGGCAAGAAGACACCAAAGTTTTCACAGCAAAACTTGAATTGTAGAAGACATTAAATTGGAAATAAAAGGGAATAAAAATAAACAGTGCATATTTGAGTCACTTACGATTTGCAGATTACATTATTTTTGCCAGAAGTTCAGAAGACCTCTAGGAACAAATTTGGCCTCCATATTAATCTCAGCAAAACCAAAGTGATGTTCAACAAATGTGTCAAGTTTGTAAAGATCCAAATAAATGGAATAGAACAAGAAGAAGTCGAAGACTTATCTTGTCCGACAAGTATCGTACAAGGAAACCTTTTTGAATTAAATAGGAAAATGAAGATGGGATGGGGGCATTTGAAAAAAACAAGACAATATTTCAAGGGGACTTTCCACTGTGCCTTAAAAGGGAAGTTTTTGACCCGTGTATTCTGCCCATGCTCACGTATGGATGTGACACTTGGACCCTAAATGTGTAGATAATTCAGACGCTTTAGAAAACGCATGATTTGCTATTTGTGTTTTATTCATAACCTTGATGTATTTGAAATTCTAATATCATATCCACTTTTCTTTTGATAGAAACATAAAACCTTAAGTATGTGGTGAGAAACTTCTGTAATCCTCAATGTCTCCCTGAAGAATATGAATGACTTAATGATGAGGAATCATAAGAACATGAGCATGGATCAGATGATTGGTGAGATATTGCAGCACGCCTTCAGTATCATTTACTTTCTGACTGGAGAGGTGAGGTCCAGTGAACAATGCCATAATAACACTGCTCATTCTAGAATGTACATTGTTACTTCAAGGGCTTGTGTGTGAGACTTGGGTTCATAAAGGCAAAGGTCCTAGGGGAGCCAGACCAAGAAGTCATGCACTGAAGCTGGAGGTTGGGTGGAAGTACTTTTTCTTGGAAAGGATGGTGGATTCATGGAATAGTCTCTTAACAGAGGTAGTAGTAATAAAACATGTTTGGGATAGATATGACAAAAATAAATATATAGGAAAGTCAAGGATCCAATTAGGTCTAATGTTATACAACATATAGGAAAATTAGCAGAATGGTTCTTATCTGCTGTCAAATTCCATGTAAAGAAGAAGACCATAGAGGCAAGAGTTTGACATGATTAGGCACAAGGGGAGAATAGAGAGAGACCAGTATGGGCAGAGATGGATGTGACTGGGGAGAGCACAGATCATAGAAGGATGGGGTTTAGCAGAGGGAGAGCACATGGTTACAGAGGAAAAGTGATTGAGCAGTTATATAATGCATGATCTGGGGGCGATATCATTGGGCAGAAGATACATGGTCGATTGCAAGTTTTAGTTGGTATGTGTATATTTTGCATTGCGATTTTAATGGTGCTAGAGGAGAAGATGCTTAAATGTACGTTTTTATTCAAAAAGCTACTGCACATCAATCAAAACTTGTGAGCACCAGAACTGTCCTCCCATTGAAGGATGATATTTAAATTGCTAACTCTCTCAATCTGTAGGAATATTGTTTTGTGAAGAAGCAACACAAGCATGTCCCCCACACAACCCCTCGCTGCGTGTCAGAAGACTTCTGCAATATCCAGAGTCTCATCCTGGATTGTCCAACTAATTTGATGAATGAGAAGATTATGGAACATGCCACCAAGATCATTCATCTATTGACTGGAGAGGTGAGATTATACCAACTTTATGCCAATGTGGTGAGCTTTACTGAAGTAGGCACCTGTAATGAAAAGTTATGTGATTTGGGCAGAAGGCTTCTGGGTGCATTGAGAAGGATACAGAAGGGGACACGTCTGTTGAAGTGGGTAGTTGGTTGGTGAAAGAAAAATATGAACACAAAAGATACTAGCCGCTCAACATTAATAAACAAGTAACAAATTAATATCTAAAGTATGGGGTTCATGGGTTAATGGGATACTCATATATACAGAGTGACCCAAGAAGGGTTAAAAAGTGTCCTCTCCCTTTGAAGAAGCGTGCAAGACACGTGAAATGGTCGTCGGGTTTTATCTGACGTCATGACGATGGCGTCGGGCGGTGGAGACAGATACATCATCTGAAATCACACTCCGCAAAACTGGTCGTATAGCGGTGTTTTTATATTTTAATGGCGATTGGACATACAAGCTGTTTTGGCATTACTTAGTTACTGGGAGGGGTACTGAGTTTTGACTGACTCTGGATACCAATACTGAGGTCTCCCACAATACAGCCACGCATATAGATTACCCTACAGCTGACAGTAATGGTTCACTGACCTATTTTGTGAGCATTTTGTGTATATTCATATATGAGGGAATAACTGGAATACATCTAGCAATACTATACTGTGACTTAGATTTCTACCTCTAACCATTGGGGACTCTCATGGGTTACACTATATGGTCTGATTACCCTGTCAGTATATTATGAGCATATAAGAATCTGGCATTTGCCCACATTATTTGGATCTGTTCTGCTTTGCTTCAGATGTGCACTGTGTTATATAACTTAGTGAATCACTATGTTTCATCATGATTGAACCCCTTGTTTAAACAACTGGGAATATTGGGTTCCATCACTATATGGTTACTTTCCCAGTACCCATCAGTTATTCAATATGATGGAAATCACCTTGGTGGATAGGTTACCTCTCCATATATATTTTGATATCCTTACTAAGATTAACTTGGATTTAAAGTATTATTTACCCATCCACTCGGTTATAGATCAAGAGGAGTGTGATATTCATTGTCAGATGTTATTGCAACATAACAGATAACTTCTTATATGTATCTGAATACTACTTACATTGTTTCAATAAGCATTTGTATTCCACCATTGGGGATTTTAACAACTGATACTGTGTATAATCTGTGTATAGACTTAGTGAGTCTTTTTGCTTAATAAAATTGTATTATTTTGATGCTTTTAGACATTCTGCTCTGACCATATTTTGGTTCTTGGGCACATCAGATATTTCTCTGATGTATAGCCCAGGTGTATTGACATCAATGAATACAACACCATTTGAAGACTATTAGTCTGACACGCTAGACTTTAATATTTTTGGCTGAGTGCAACTGTGGGGAATCTTTTTGACCCTTCTTGGGTCACTCTGTATATAATGGTGAGAGAAAAGCATAGAACTATACAGTAGTTAGCCAGATATGACCCAGAACAAGGAGGACAAAGAAATAAGAGCAGGCCCCCAATGAAACATGGATTTTAGCAGAACATGCTGAACTCTACTAGACTATATCTGGGAGAGTGGGTATCAAAGCCAGTGGTGATTGTCTGTGACATAGTTAAATGGGGGGGAAGCACTCACAATTCCACCTGATGGTTCCTGCCACGGGTACACGTCAATCCAAAATCTGTTTGGAGCAATATGATATAAAAAAGCTAAAACTCTTGTGTCTCTTGAATCTTGTGTAAAAATGTTATTTGAAGATCTGCTTTAAATACATTTTCACACACTTTTCAAGGTCGGCTTGTTTTGTATCATGGAGGTAACGGGTCCAGAATAAAGAATATTGTAGAGCATGCACTTCATATAGTACTCACTATACTGGAACAAGAAATTGTGGTGCACCAAATCCTGACAGGTCTGATCCTGTAGTCGATCCCGTGTTAGAACCGTTTCAAAAATAGAATTGCCGCGGGCACTTCAGTAATTGAAAAATGTTTTTATGTATTGAATAAACCTGTTAATCCTACGCGTTTCGGTCCCAGCTGGGACCGTCGTCAGGCCTTGCTTTGCCCTGACTGTGATCCCAGCTGGGAGCGAAATGCATAGGAATAACATGTTTATTCATTAAATAACTTTTTCATATTTTGTGGTAACGTGACCAGGATATTCTCCAAAGCTTCCATCCCATATTGGGATAAACAAAAATAAGGTTGCTCTAGGGGCAGCTCCTCCCCATGACCTGTTTTCAAGGTAAACACCACAAGATGCCTTTGGCAAAGCTGATTAACCTTCATTTTTTTTCTCTAGCTTTTTTTCTGAATTTAATTTTTATTTAAAAGGCCCAAAACCTGCAGTAGAGCATCCACATAGCAACTCCTGCTGTTTGTTTTCACTTACTCCACTAGGCAGCACAGAGATGTTGTCACTTATAAGGTTGTTCGCGGTTAATGGCGCAGTGTCGGTTTCCTGCAAGCTTCCTGGATTTGTAAGATTTTGTGATACAAATGATAAATAATACATAATAAATGGCTAAATAATACAGTGCGTGCCTCTACCTGAAGTACTCTTTTAGGGCGACAGAAAAATTGACCCCCCAGGAAAAATACAATCTGTTACAATAAGCATTAAATTGTAACTAAAGGCAACACCATGTACCTTCACAGAACCTTCACACTAACTTCGATAAAATAAAAATGTAACCCACGATTGTACTTAGAACATTGGTTGTCAACGTTTTTTTGGTTAAGGAACCCTATAATTATATTGTGGAATTCTGGGGAACCCCAACTTTCTTTCCCCCCCCATCTTTGTCTCCCACCCCCCACTTGGACTCTCTCCCACCACCCTCCCTCAATCTTTTCCCCCCTTTAGACTCCCTACACACACACCTTGCCCAGGGGTGCTGCGTCAGTCCACAGCTCCCTTCTCCTGTTGGCCAGAAGTTGGACTCGACTTCCAGTGCCAACAGGAGGAGGAAGAAGAAGGATGCGGTGTCCGGCTGCTGCTACTGCGCCGGGTCACTGCTGCATGGGGTGCCGCCGGGCCTGGGTCAGTTGTCCCAGCTCTCCCCCCCCATGGCAGCCACGGATACTGTGGAACCCGGGTGGAAAATCACAGGCCTAGAACAGGGCTTGGTAGTTGATAATGCAGATGCATGATAAATATTTTTAAACATTGTGAACATTGATTTTGAATGAAATTAGCAAGTTTCAATATCCTTGTAAATTAATTAGAAGATTGCAACAGTATGCACAATTATAGTGCAAGGCTTGCCGCCGTATCGGAGGTTGTCGCAAGGCAGTCAGTCATACTAATTTGCAAAGAAAGCATGAAGTATCATAGAGCAACAGAACCTTAGTGAACGTAACTGTATTAGCAATACATTTCTTACAATACAAACACTTCACATGTCTTGCTATGTTTCAACGGTAACACCTTCTTTCCCGCCCCCACCAGTGCATTGTAGACCCTTTGTGGGAAACTCTGTACCAGTTGCTGTGTGACCCGGGTCAGTCCCATGTTGCAGCCGTTTAGGAAAACCCAAGTTTGGTGCATGGGCCTAGTATGAAGTGCAATTTATCACTCTATCTTTGCTGGTGTAATCAGAGGCAACCAGTTGCAATATTGGAAAGGGTCTTATTTTATGAGACCCAATTCTAATTGAGCCATTTTCTATTGTGTTTTATATGCTATATTGCGGGCTTTAGTTCAATTAAGTCACAGTTACAGATTTTTTCCTTATTTGGAAATTCTTTTTTTGTGTAATATTTTTTAGTTTCTTTTAATAAAATTTACTTACCTTGTTTTTTTTGCTCATCAAAGGAAACTTGGTACACCACTTCTACTCATTCCTATGCACCCAAGTGTCCCCCTATTTTTGTTATTATTTATATCACCAATATTTTAATATATGCATATTTTTCTACACCAATTAGCGCTTTGAATCACTCTTTGTATCTCGTCAGTGTGAGGATGGTTATACCGGCATTTATACAGATTTCACAAAAACTTGCATGTAGATTTTGCTGTGTTTAATACTGAACCTCCCGTCACGCCGTGACTGCGTTCTTTCACTAGTCCAGCAGATCTGTGATATCTGCGTCTCCCCACTATAGCCTTACGTGTCCGTTGTGCTGACACAGGAAGGATTATATCTGGAACACACAGATCAGTTCTCCAGGTGTCTTGGAATTAGCAGCCTGAAAAGACACACAGAAGAGATCGGCAAAAGACAGTCTTTTGTTACAGCTTCTCCTTAAGGGCATTATTCTATATACGCCGAAGCGAAAGTTCGATCGGTTATTGGCAGAAAATCCCCCGAATGGCTACTTCAGCATATATAGAATTGCCCACTTCATTGTGCTGGGAGGGACTTAATCCAACATCCAACTGGTTAATGCAGGCTACAGACTTGTATAATGTCAAATTCTCTCACAGATAGAAAGGCACAACACTGCATCATGGCGTCCTTGCAAAGCATGCTGGTAAGTGTAGTTTCCAGGAAGCACGTTCCCATAGGAAAAGCAATGGAGGGCAGCCATTTGTTGTCCAAACACAGACATATACATATTTAAAGCAGAACTTTACTACAAAGCAGGTGGTTTATATAATGGATTTTCACAGCTGGAACCAAATGGCTACCTAAAATGTCATGGTACGCACAGTTTGGACATGCGAGAACTCTTTAATATTGTGAGATGTCTTCAGATGCAAAAATGTAGACCCCCCAAATGGCTCAAAAATCCAGCCAACCCGATAAAAAGCTTTTAGTCAAACTAGTATTTCATTAGTGGGGTTTGCACTCCCAACTCTACCATTTGGGGGGCAGATACCTAACACGTGTCTTCTCTAAAGATGCCTCCTGTAGATGTTGATTCTGGTCTTCAGTCTCTCCCGTCTCTGGGTATCTTAATTACCAGACATTCATTGCCGAGTTCAAATCACTGTAAACATTAATAAATAAAACCTTTTAAACTCCTTGGAGGTGTTTTTCCCCCTCTGTCTTCCTAGGATCTCAAAGGGACAGTTTCTTCTACCTGTTTACATTTTTTAAAATTTATTAAAGATTCATAATAAAGTTATTTTTATTTTATATAGCGCTTTTCTCCCAATGTCACTCAAAGGCCCTCACAATTATAATAGCGGTATGCAGCACATAGGCATTTTTACAGACACAGTCCCTGCCCAGGTGAGCTGACAATCTATGATTTTTGTACCTGAGACACAGGGAGATAAAGTGACTTGACCGAGAGCCAAGACCGGGAACTGATCCAAGCTCCCCTGCTTCTAACTCAGTGTCATTGTGATCAGTCCGTGTCTTTACTCACTGAGTCGCTCCTTGTGGATATCTGTCTTCACCTCCCTAGTTTTTTCCTCGCTCAATTATTTTCTTTTTTTAAGGCAGTGTATTTTATTCCTTAAAAATGAGTTGAAATCCTAAATGAGTATGACTGCTAAGTCCCTTTCAGTGACATGAGTACTTCTGGAGAAATGGGGACACCACTTCCCTCAGCGACGCTACTCAGACTAGATCAGGCACAAATACAATATTGAGACGTGCTCTTTGATAAAGTGCGATCCCTCGCATGAAACATGTCAGAGTGAACATTTTTTTGCTGTTTATGTGCCAATAAATTTATAGTTTGCTGATCCAGAGGATTCCCGGTTTGTTTCACTGAGGTAGGCAGCTGCACCGCCTTCTTCTCTCCATTTGTTCAGTGACATGAGTAGACTTCAAAGAACCTTATCTGAGAAGATTAGGATCGGATGCTTTTTCTGATAACTAGAACACCTTTACAGTGTGCCTGGAAAACTGCCCTGTGCTGCCTGGTAGAGGAGTAGAGCATAGAAGCTGTAAGGTGAACACTCCAGTGCAGGCTGTGGGCCTTGAAAAAATATATAAATATAATTAAAAACCGCTAGAAAAAAGTAAACAAAAACAATATTGTGGATCTGCTTTAAAGGGGCATCACATGGAGCTCACTTTAACCATAGGTCATATTAGGGGGAGAGGGACTGTATAAGCACTGATTTCTGTGTCTGCATAACAAATTGGGGCTTCTCTTGGTTTCAGGTGTCTATTAGGTTTGATGAAGTTGCAGTCTATTTCTCCAAGGAGGAATGGGAGTATTTAGAAGGACACGAGGAATTGTACAAGGATGTGATGATGGAGGATCACCAGACCCTCAACTCAATGGGTAAGTGGAGACTGCCGCTAATTCTAACACAATTATGTTGGATTCTAAGCAAACAGTTCTGGTTTCACTTAATTTTATTTGTTGTTAGATTTATTCATTTTATTTTTTACTAGAAATATGTTTATTTCAGGGCCCCGAAACAGAGCACAGAGACGGCTATTAAATCCTGGAGTCACCCCTTGATTGGTTTTGTGCCGTGCTTCATTCTCCCCTTGAGAAAAAAAGGGGAGTAAACCCCATATATCCGATGCTCCTAATTGGTGTGTAAGACTGTTTAGTTGTCTTGTAACCTCCTTGTCCATATATAATCACCAGGTATGGGAATCTTACTGCAAATATGAAATAATAAAAGTCATAAAGGAGGGTAGTATATAGAATGAATACCTGGGTAGGGGGCTAGTGCACAGGAAAATGGTTAGAGGCAGGAGAAGAAGCATCCGCATATGCCTCTCTCATGAACTGACGAATCACCCACAACCTGCTGCCCTTACCCGACCCGGTGTCTTCACTGCCCGTCCCTCCGGTCTCGGCACAGGAACACTCCAACGGTGTTGTCTCCGGTAGGAGGCTGTTCGTCCGGATGAATCCCAGCATGCCGTGCGCTCCGTCACGTCCCCGCGTTCCAAGGGGCGGCGCCAGAAGTTCACACTGGGAGGGATGTGAGGCTCCCTTGTAGTGCAGTAAGATGCCTGCGTGCTCCAGCCAGAGTAGCAAGTAGTAGAATAAAGATGATAGCCGGTCACTGCCCGGGCTGACTCCCGTTTTGCAGTGACCGCCTATCATCTTTATTCTACTTCATTCTCCCCGTACCAGTATTTTTATGGGTCAGGGTTCTGAAATCCTCTGGTGGACTATAAGTATAAATTGAAATATTGAGACATTCTAAAGTTCATATGTTTGATTTTATATACAGCTATTTGACATGCTTATGAGTTGACGCCTGTCACAGGAGACCAGGCAATTACACCTTTATACCAGGATAATTTCACTGAGCAAAACGAGTTAATGAAATAAATTGTACATTTATTCACAGGAAAAGGCAAACACACAAT
This sequence comes from Ascaphus truei, assembly GCF_040206685.1. NCBI lineage: Eukaryota > Metazoa > Chordata > Amphibia > Anura > Ascaphidae > Ascaphus > Ascaphus truei. Next base: position 28,877,442 of record NC_134489.1, read on the forward strand.
GTTACACAATTTACAGCAAATAGGCAGACTTACTTAGGCATTGGGGGTTGAAAACAAACTATATTTTCCTAGTTGTAGGGGCTTATCGCCAAAGCTTACCCTAAAAAGTCTTAGAATGGAAATCACCATGCCGTTCCAAACGTCCCAGCTCCCTCTCACTCTCCAAAGAGCTGAAGTTCACTTACTGCTTAGAGTCTTAGAAAACTTTAGAGAGCCTTAGAAATCTGGAAAATTTAAAACTAACTTAGACACTTCGAAGACCCTTAGAAACTTTAGAGAAACCGTAGAAACTGAAAATCTATCTGAGCTGCGTAAGGGTTTTTAAAACCTCTCGGGTTCATTCACAGAAAACCTACAACCCAATCAAAAACGTGAAAAAATTCTCAGTAGCCAATCGGAGCGGGGCTCACCTGGCTGATCATGGCAGAGGCGTGTTGAGCCAGCTTGAAAAAAAACCTGTGTGCTGGAAATATGAGTCAGCCAATAGGAAATATTTCCACAAGCAGCAACTTCCACCCAGCTAACTCCTTGCCGGCTCCGCTACGTCTGGTGTCACAATCAGGGCCCAGTGGGGTGGCCTCTGTTCTCTGCAACTGGCACCTGGCCTTTTCCTGCTCATCAAATAGTTCCCTACTTCCACATCCTGGACCCCCTTTGAAGGCCAGAGGGCGGGGTAGCCATCAAGTCTCCTATGCAAATGGATTTTTATACATACAGTATAACACCCTCTGAACCTTACTTTAATAAAGTATGAACCTTACACTTTTATGCTTCTAAAATGTCTTTTTAGTGATGAGGGATAGAATGAGAACTTGTACTTTTTAGTCCAACTAGCCATATGCCTCACACTCTGTAAAACCTGACTTTAGACTCTAACAAAACCTTAACAAAAGTCTTCTATATAACTGGAGCACCCCCTGAACCCCTATACTGGGTTCAGGGTGATCGGGGCATAAGCTGGGCAACCCTCCTTATACTAGGGACCCCTTGACTGTTTCTGGGACACCTCATATCCCTATGCCCCTTTTAACTTTCTGGGTTGTGCTGAAGTAGGGAACTTGGCTTAACTGTTTTCAAGGGAGGATTTTGACCAGAGGTCTGTGCCTATATGTCCCCAAAACCCCCCTTGAAACTCATAGCCTCTGAATCTCCACTGGTTAGCACTCCTGGAAAGTTAAAACACACAAATTCCTTATCGTTACACAATCACATACACTTCATGTACAACCTATGGGTGCAAGAGCTGACACTCTAAACCCACCGTCACAGAGATCCATAACACTGTATTTGCCAACTTTCTCTCATTTAAGAGACCTGGGATTTTAGTGTGTGTGTGTGTGTGTGTGTGTGTGTATTGTGATGCCCACAACGCGTTAGTCTCTTTTAATCCCAGATAAAGGCAGGAATCTTAGTATTTCTCTATACAGGGTTTATTTACATGGTAAATTATACACCAACACACCCACCGTCCCTTTAAGTCAAAACAAATCATAAAATAAACGCCTACTCCTAGGAGACTAACTATACATGCAGCTTTAGCCCTTACTAACTGGATGGACAGCGTAGCTGGTTACCACCCCAAAACAGGTACTATTATAATAATTATGTTCTTGTATAGCGCTGCTAGTTTTTAAGTAGCGCTTTATAGAGACATTTTTGCAGACACAGTCCCTGCCCCGCAGAGCTTGCAATCTATGTTTTTGGTGCCTGGGGCACAAGGAGAAAAAGTGGCTTGCCCAAGTTCACAAGGAGCCGACACCGGAAATTGAACAACGACGACATGCTTCATACTACATACAAATGAACATGACACTCACTATAGATTATCCCCTACTTCGAATTCAGTGCCAGAGTCAGTGTCTTTACTCACTGAACCGTGCCTTCTATCCAAGCTAAACATGCACTGGCTCTACACACAGCAATATAGTGTTTCTCTTATGTGTCTCTGTTGGGGCTCCAGGTAGTTCCCTTTGGCCCCTGCGAGAGTTCAGAGAATCCCTCCTCTGTAATTCCAAGGTTATGAACCTGATGTCCCCACTTCAGCGCGGTCTTGCATCCTTCATTTTTAGGGGAGCTCAGCCCCAAGAGAGCTCAGAGAATATCTCATTTCTAAGTCCAATGTTAAGGACAGAACATCACTGCTTCAGCACGGTCTCGCGTCCTTTCCTCTTCCTGGGATTAAGACCCAGGCAGTCCCAGCAAACTCCGCGACCACCATCCAGCGAGTCTAGGGGACTGGGTAAGCTTCCACAGCTGGGGAGAACTCTTCTCTGTCCCCCTGGGAACAGCACTCTCTCAGCATGGCAGTTCCCTGTGTCTGCCTTAAAATACTTCCTTGTTCATTCAGCAGTTCATCCTGGTTATCTGCAGCTGAACTAGCTACTCTAGGGGAAATTAACTCTCTGTATGCTGAAAAGTCCCATAGCTGCCCTATTCCAGCACCTGGAGACAGTGATTGTATCACAATATATGTATGTATGTATGTATGTATGTATGTATGTATGTATGTATGTGTTCACTAATCTGCTACAACAGACCCTGGGCTTTGCCCAGTCTAGAGAACAAGTAATCCTAATTACTCTCCCCCTCCCCCCCCACTGTGTGTGTGTGTGTGTGTGTGTGTGTGTGTGTGTGTGTGTGTGTGTGTGTGTGTGTGTGTGTGTGTGTGTGTGTGTGTGTGTGTGTGTGAAGGTGGTTATTGTAACTTGTGTATTGTGGGGGGAGGGGGGATACTGTACTGTAGGGAGGGAATTGTATGTGTGTGTGGCCAGCGGAGGAGGGGGAAATGAATGTGAGGAGGGGATTGAGGGAACTGGATTGATTGTGGAGGGGGTGTTTTTTTTTACTGAGTGATAGCAAAGGGGGGGAGTGTGGGAGGAAAAGGGGGTAGTGAGGGAGCGGGTGTGAGGGGGGAGAGAAATACATGAGGAGAGTGAGGAGGTGTAAAAGAGGGGGGGCTTGGCTCGCAGGGGCCCTGAAAAAAATGTTGCCCAGACCCGCGCATGTCTAGCCATGCTACTGCTCCGACCCTTCCATTCTCTCTCTACCCTTCCCTTTCTTCTCCAGCCCCCTCTCCCCCTCCACCTTCTCTCTGCTTCTCTTTCTCCCCTCCCTTCCACTCCTCCCCTTCCCTTTTTTTCTCTCTTCCCTCCTTCCCTCTGTGTGTAAATAGAAGATATATTAAGCTGCTTTTCTTTCCCCACCTTCTCTCCTTACCTCCCTGCTGCTCTCCCCCTCGTCTTTCTCTTTCTTCGTCAGCTATGCAGTTTAGACAGAAAGCAAACAGGTTAAATGACAAGCCAGTGCAATAGAAAAAGTGCAAAGTGAAGATCTCTTCAGCAAGAGAATAGATCACTGGAACAGCCTAAATATCAAAAGGTGCAGTATACTCAATACAAACAGTCTTTGGGAAACATCGGCAGCACGCCTAAAAATCCTCTCTGGTGTCCATCTGTACATCCCGCTTTATAACAGGAAAGATCAGGCAAACTGATGGGGCAGATAGTATAGGCAAATGTATTTATATGGACATAAAAAGCACAAACAAATGCACACTCAGTGTAACAGGTTAAACTTAGCATTGAGTTAGAGGTTTATACTCTCTTCAGAGTGACAAAATCTCACTGCCGCCCGACCCGCACAGCGTCCCCCGTAACTCGCAACAGCCTGTGACATCACATCCGGCAGGATACAGCTCTGATTTTGGGAGATACTGGTAGTGGCGTCAACATGAGGTCAGCAGGAAACAAGGTCTGGAGTTTACGCTACATCAGCTTCCTCATCTGAGACGCCACTACACTGATCTCCCAGAATCAGAGCTGTATCCTGCCGGATGTTGCGAGTTACAGGGGACGCTGTGCGGGTCAGCGGCGCTGAGATCATAGAAAAGGACAGACTATAGATAACATTGTGTTTTTACGTTTGTGTTATTTCCTGTTTTGCTATTGTCTTGTGTCTATGCCACGTATGTCATATTTCTTGTTTGACACATTATCCAATTAGTGACATGATTATCATGCTGATTGAATAGTTCAGAAATGCCACTTTTCTGATGAGCTTCTTCCCCCAATGTGTGTTCCTGTCCTACAGATGGAACCGTGAGCAAGAATATGACAGAAGAATGCAACACTCCACTTTGGCCGTCAGACTGGGTAACAGAAGAGCATCACAATTTGTCTCTAAGTTTCAATGTAGACGGCTGTACGACCCAAACTATACAAAGTGAGAGACAAATAAAACCATTAAGAATTTCATCAGAAAAGCAAACTTCGTGTGAAAATACAGATCTCACAACCTCTTACCTCCATAATAACACAGGGGGTGTGAAGACAGAATATACATCTGTTTCTGATGAGCATTGCATCAGTGAGGATACTAATGCACTGGAAATTCCCAATGGTCTGCCAGTGAATAACTGTAACTTCAGAGAATATGGTAGAAGCTTTACCAATCCACCTTTTCATACAGACCATCAGAGAAGCCACGAAGAAGAGACACTCTGTAGTAGGCTTAATACACACCAGAGAACCTCCCCAGTAGAGAAGCCTTATGAATGTTTAGAAAGTGGGAAATGGTTTACTCACTCCTCCACTCTCGTCAGAAACCAGAAATCTCATACAGGAGAGAAGCCTTTTTCATGTGCGGAATGTGGGAGAAACTTTATTCAACTCAGAAACCTTGTTTCACATCAGAGAAGACACACAAAAGAAAAGTCACATACATGTCATGAATGTGGGAAAAGCTTCACCCGTAACTCATTTCTGGTTAGACACAAGCTAACTCACACTGCAGAGAAGCCATTTTCTTGCCTTGAGTGTGGGAAAGGCTACACGCAGTACTCACATCTTGTTAGTCATCAGAAAACACACACAGGAGCGGACCTATTTTTTTGCCATGAATGTGGGAAGGGTTTTACTCAATCTTCAGCTCTTGTAAGACACCAGAGAGTTCACTCCATGGAGAAGCCATTTACATGCCCAGAATGCAGGAAACGCTTTAAATATTACTCTGATCTAGTTAGACACCAGAAATCCCATACAGGAGAGAAGCCTTTTTCTTGCACCGAGTGTGGAAAATGCTATACACGCCACTCACATCTTGTCAATCATAAAAAAATTCACACTGGGGATGATCTTTTTTGTTGTCGGGAATGTGGGAAAAGATTTACTAATTACTCGGCTCTTAAAAGACACCTGAAAATTCACTCTGGATAGAAACAATTTGCTCTTTCTGAATGTGGTAAATGCTACACTCGACTCTTTCATCTTACCAGTCATAAGAAAATTCACACTGGGGATAATCTCTTTTGTCTTGAATGTGGGAAAACCTTTACTTATTACTCGACTTGTAGACACCATAAAATTCACTCTGGAGCTAAACCATTTGCTTGCATTGTGTGTGGCAAAGCTTTCACTCAACTCGCTAATCTTAGGCTAGGTCCCCAGTGCAGCCGGCGGAGCGTGCAGACGTGTGCGCGCGCCTCTCACCAGCCCCTTACCTGCTCCCTGGCTCTCCCCGGTCCCTCCGCGCTCCCAGGCTCACTGCGCACTATGACGCGTAAGCCGGCAGGGGCTACAGCCAGTTAGTGATCCCGAGCGGCGGCGCATCACGTGGTTTTGCAGGGAGCCAATCAGAGAGGCGGGGGAGCGAGAGGGGGGTGGGGGTGATATGTGTCATTTGTTTTTGTTTGTCCGTGGCTCCGCCCCTTGTCATGGCCGTGCCCACACAGCCCGTTTTGGCCACACTCCCCGCGCCTCAGAACGCCACCTGAATATCGCGGTATAGCGCTCTGCACGCGCTGCCAGGTCGCAAGGCGGACGTGCAGGCGCGTGCAGTGGGGCCTCAGCCTTAATGCGCACCAGAAGACTCACAAAGGAGAAGTAATTTGCCTGTTCTGAATGTGGTAAAAGCTACCCTCTACTCATCTTACCAGTCATCAGAAAGTTCACACTGGAGATGTGTGCCAAATGTTTTACTCAGGACTCAACTCTTAAGCACCCAGAATAGGGGACCTACTAATAGGAACATTCTGAAACTATCACTTCTGTTCATGGCATTAATCCTACTCAATGGTTTTGCCAACATGTTAATTTATTTTAATAAATTTAAAAAAAAATGTTTTCCTGAATTTAGTAGAGTAATTAAATATATGTAGCGCATGTAAAGGATAGAAGGGAGAGGGGGGATATGATCGAAACTTCCAAATAAATGAAGGGGTTTCAGCAAGGAACAGGAGGAAAGCATATTTCAGAGAAAGTACTCGAACAAGAAGTAATTCTCTGAAGCTGAAGGGTGGAAGGCTTAGAGGAGATGTGAGGAAGTCGTTCTTCACAGGAAGGGAGGTGGATTCACGGAGAAGTTTCCCAATAGATGTGACAGGGGCGAGTAGAGGAACAGAAATAAAATGTTTCTGCAATACATGCAAGGCTGCTAGCCTAAATATGAAAGAAAGCCAATGATGGAATGGGGTCTGAGGTCTTACAATAGATAGTAAAGTGGGCAATCCAGATGTGCCAATTGGTTTCTATATGATGTACAATTTGTTTTTTCTGTGACACTCTTTAGTGGATCAACATTATTACTATTATTATTTTTATACAATTTAGACTTTCAGCAGTGCAGTGGGATGTGAGGATACTAAAGTTACAACTTTCTCATACACTTGTACAATAGGTAAGAAGGACTCTGCTCGTAGGAGCTTATGAAAGGATTTGGGTGACTGTCCCTTTAAGAAATTCCATTCTGCAAATCTTTGTTCATTTTCTTGTTCCTGGATTTTGTTTTCCTTTTTCCTCACAGCCCAGGTCTGTGGCAGATTACTTCATTCATTTTCTATGAGACAATCCAGTGTTAACACACACATACATTCTTTGCACACGTTACTATTTCTATTAGGAGATGCAAATTCTAGCCTCCTATCAGACTCTAGCATGAGTCACAGATGTATTACTCTATCCAATCCAAAGTTACCAAATGTAGGCCCCGCCCCTGTGTGAGGCAGAATACATTACTTTGCAGTTCCTTTGTTAAATTATGTGAGCATATCTCTGGTATGGCTCGCATCTACTAATTAGTAAAACCAGCTGAAGAATTATTCCATTGCTTGTGTGTCAAATTTGTCCTAAATATATTCTTTAACACTTACAGTAAAAGGAAGGGAGACTGGAAACATACAATATACTGGAAGAAAAACGTTGGTGTGTTTGTTTTTTTTAACTTGCACTTTATTCGTTAAGCATAGAAACAAAATTAAATATACAAATTACTTCATTAGAGTTGCGTTTTTGAAATGAAACTTTTTTAGCGGCACCTATTTCATGAGAAAAATTCCCTGGCAGTAAATGGACTGAATGGTGACGGAAGTGACGTCACTGCTGGCAGAAGAGGCCATCAGCAACGTCCGCTTCCAACACCAGCAGTCATCTGGGAGGAGGGAGGAAAGAGACACAAACACACACGCCGTCGTCTCCGTACCTCCACCGGGAGGGGGGGGGGGGATATAGGGGAGAGAGTGGGGGCTTCTCCAGGCCGGGGGACTCCAACAGACCCTTTCCGGGTCTGCAGCTCCGCGGGGGGGGGGGGAGGGGGGCTGGCACCATCACAGGACACGGAGAATAACACACACACACACACTGACTGACACACATTAAAAAAACGGGACTGTCCCGGCTAAACCGGACAATTTTTCACCCTAGTCAGTGTGTGTGTCAGAGTAATAGTGTGTGTGTAAGTGGGAGAGTATCTGTGTGGGTGTGCGTGTAAGTGAGAGGGGGAGTGTGTGTGCGAGACGAAAAATTTAGGAGGCGGCAAAAAATTACAGGCCTAAGGGCGGCAAAATTGTAAATCCGCCACTGGGTGTATCCGTTCCCTTACTCTGACATTCTAGCTTCCTTTGTGTCCAGGCGCGGAGAGAAGCAGCTACAACCCGACCCAAGGAGCGACAGGAGTGAGAACCCAAGAACAAGACACTAGAGAATATTTGGGAAGGGAATATGGGATACACTTTATTAACTGGGAAAATAAAAAACCCGGAAGGGTGACCAAGCGAAAAATAAAAGAGCAGAGCAATAAAACAAAACAATATATAGGTACAGAAATCAGAAGCTACCTAACAAATTCGAAGAACTCACACATTGAATATTTTGCATTTGCGCATGTGCGTGCGCATGTGCGTGCGCATGTGCGTGCGCACGCGTGCACACACACACACAACAGCATGGGTGCGCAAACTTTTTACATCACGCCCCACTGGTCATCTGTGCAATTAGTATACCTTTTTGTGACGGACCATCAGTTGATGAAGAGGTAGCAATTGTAGCATTTACACCAACCTTTAAAAGCCATTTATCCATTTCCAGGGGGGGAATACAAATTTCTAATAACCGTTATCGAAGCTCGTTAAACAAACTGATCATAAACACAAAACTTTTGCGAGCAAGGCTGTATTCAAGAGACGACTACGACACTTACAGGACAGAATTTTATCCCCATCACTTACAGCGAAACGAAGGCCGATCAGGCACCAACTCAATTTACGATACTACATGTTCGTGCCTGCTAAAGGAAATGAAATAACTTGTTAAATCATTTCGGACATGCCAATCTTTCTAGCAATCTTTGTTGGCAAAGAATCCCAGTAGCATTCTCTGAGTCTAGGCTGGTATTAGAATATTTTGATTTCAAATCTGTGCTCCCCCTTAGAATATGTTGTGCTCCCCCTTAGAATATGTTGTGCTCCCCCATACACGCAACACCCATATTTGCACACCCCAACCTTAGTGTTTCCAAATAATGAACAGTCCTCCCTTCGGTGTAGTCTGTAGTCTGTGATCTGCGCTCCACAGGAGCCCAGATCACCGACAGCCCCTAATTAACGAGCAAAAGGCCGTGATGTTCAACGTACGTCATTGGGCCTAATGGATGGCACTTTGTATAATCTACACTGTACGTCAATAGGCACTGAAAAGGTTAAATATTTCAAGTCTGTTGGTTTTACGTCTTTTTTAAAAGGACTTGGCTCTTACTACTGGGTCAATCCCTGCTTTGAAAGATTCCCAATAACAAGCATCTGAATTAACACGGACATTGGCACTGAACTGATCACTGATCGCTGGTCAAAGTGGCCTAAATAAATCATCTAATTTAAAAACAAATCAACATTAAACATTGGGACAGAGCTCTAGCACCTGCATATGGGAAAGGTTTAAGCAACACTTATGGCAGGTGTGCGCGAACTTTGTACGCTTTGCCCCCTCTGCCCGCCAGCCTCTGTGCTTGCGCCCCCCTTACATAAAATCCGGCGTCAAATGACACGCAAGGTCATGTGGCGTCGAGTGACCCGCGGCGTGACGTGCCGAAGACAAGGTAGGAGACACTGCAGAGGCCTCACGCGATCCTCCCCGCACTTAATTTAAATGCCACGGGGCCTCTGCAGCCGCCTATTCCCGGCTTCCAAAGTCCGCGACGCTCCGTCGCATTGCGGCCGTCGCGCTTACTATAAGCGCACGGGGCGGTGGCAATGTATTTATTTTTGGGCGGCGGCACGTCACCATCGCCCGTCGCGGGCACTATACGCACGGCCTTATAGGGTGAAAAAGTAACGGAGAGGGTTTTTCTCAAATAAATTCCTGGCTGTTTAAAAACAAAAAACAAAATAAAAAGTGGTACTCTGGAATGGATCTAAAAAGAAAAGTTCTGGTACTGTGTAACCCTAATACCATCATATAATTGAATGGCTCCTATTATAGTAAAAATTATTTAACAATGTGATTGACGTCCTGAAACTATACTATAATTATAAATGTATTTCTTGGGAGATTCTGGATGGGAAAGTCTTTGCCAATGAAGTGTTTTATTTAGTTTTCCACCCTGTCCTTATTAGTTAGCCAATAAAGATAAGGGGAGGGAGAGAGGAGGCTTTTCACAAGCAAACTCCTTTGAACACTCAGAGAAGCCAAAGAAAATCATATCCCTCCCAAGTCTTAGCTTATCATACTGAATATATTAAATATAATTTACAAATACTTATATGTCCCATATTTGAGTAAAAAAAAGGAATCAGTCACTCAGATGTCACCACTTGAACATGTCATTGCCATAATTTAGTCCTAGGAAGGGTTGATCCGTTCATGCATAATTACTGTGCATTACCCCAACTTCTCAGCACACTGCACCAAGCCTATTACAGGGCAGAATGTGGGTGGGGCATGAAACCAGAAACAAAGGGCGGGGTGAGTTCCAAGCCTCATTCTCAATCTCTACCCTTATTGGCTGATTGTATTGTTGGAGGATGCTGGGAGTTGTAGTTCTGGTCTGACACAAATGAAACGTTACTGAATGCAGAAGCCTACATGTCCCAGACTTCCATGAGCTCAGCAGATTGTCATTGGGCAGTGCTGCTATCCATTCATATAACGGCTGCACAGAGGAGTGTGACTTACAGGTAGGAGCTGGTTTAATGCTATAATATTTGCGGTAGGAAACTTTGCAAATGATGTATATTGCTGATAGTTAAACATGTGCAATAGGGACAAAGCGTTGGAAGCATCAGATGGAGTGGGGAGACATGCAGGGTGGGGAGGGGGATGCGAGATGAAGATATTAGGCTTTTACAGTGTTATTTTTCCTATCCCTGTACGGTTTCCTAGTGCTGGTCCTAAATAATTGTGAATTATATCATTGAATTCACCCATACCAGCAGGTACTCGCATCCACTATTCTATTATTATGCTACTATTAGTAACTTATATTATTAGAAATTATATTCTCACTGCATCTGCTCATATCTATCTTAAAACAACAAACCGGCAATTTATTTATTTTTTTACATATTTATTTTTCTTACCTAATTTGAAACGGGGTCCCCCGATCCACAACACTCCAAACTCGGGACCCTCTGGTTCCTGAGATGTTTGTTTGAATTTAGAATTCCCTTACAAAAATTCTTTCCCAGGTGAGATATATATCAGGGATGGCCAACTCCTGTCCTCTAGGCTTAGCTATTAAAGATATCCCTGCTTCAGCACAGGCTGCTCAATAAGTGGCTCAGCTGGTGACTTCTACATGAAATTGTACGAGAACAGAGATAACAAAAGGCATAATCCATCAGAGGACAAGTGAGAAGAAACCTATAATGATGTACCATACATTCTTCCAGAAGAAGTGACAAAAACAATCAAATCTATGAAGCGTAGGAAGGCTCCTGGGAAATATGTAATTACAACTGAAATCTTGAAAGAAGCTGGGGAAGTAGTAGGGAAAATCCTTGAAAAACTCTTTACATGCTGCTTGAAAAACAGAACAATGGAGCAATGCCATAGTTACCCTAATCCACAAGAAAGGAGACAAACAAGACCTCAAGAACTATTGACCAGTCTACTTCCAATAAATTCTAAGATTTTTAAAAAGATAGCCTAATTGGTTGCAACAGACCCTGGACTTCGCCCAACCTAGAGAACAGACGGGATTTCACAGTCGATACAACACAGTGGACCACATCCAAGTCATAGAAGAAGTGATTTCCCGAAGTAATGAATATGATCTACCACTCGGTTTAGGAGTTGTAAATTACGAAAAAGCTTTTGATTCCATCTGCACCACGTCGGTCCTGGATGTATTAAGAAGACAAATTGTTGAAGACGCATTACATTGATAATATAAAGAATTTTGACAAAAGCCACTTCAAACATTAGATTACATGAAGATACAAGCAAGACAAGGATCAATAAGGGGGTGCGACAGGGAGACACCATGTCACCAAAGCTTTTCACTGCAACACTTCAATTGTTGAAGACATTAAATTTGAAAGAAAAAGGAATCAAAATCAACAGTGAATATTTGAGTCACTTACGATTTGCAGATTACATTATTTTTGCCAGACGTTCACAAGACCTCCAGGAACAAATTTGGCCTCCATATTAATCTCAGCAAAACCAAAGTGATGTTCAACAATTGTGTCCAGTCTGTAAAGATCAAAATAAATGGAATAGAACTAGAAGAAGTCGAAGACTTATCTTGTCCGACAAGTAATGTACATGGGAACCTTTTCAATTAAAGGAATAGGAGAATGAAGATGGGATGGAGGCATTTGGAAAAAACAAGACAATATTTCAAGGGAACTTTTCACTGTGCCTCGATCGAAGTTTTTGACCCGTGTATTCTGCCCATGCTCACGTATGGATGTGACACTTGGACCCTAAATGTGAAGATAATTCAGAAGCTTTAGACAATGCAGTGAAGTATGGAGAGATGTGTACTGGGTATTACCCAAAGAGATAGGAAAAAGATGTATGGGTTTGAAAACAAACAAAAGACTGTGACATGATCACAGGGGTGAAGAAATTAAAATGGCAGGCGAGACATATCGCAATAGGAGATGACCATCGTTGGACAAAGATGTTGTAAAGATGTTGGATTCCATGAGAGATTAGAAGATGTCGACCAAGAGAGTCATCAGAGAATGAAATCAGAAAAAGCGTGGAGAAGAGCGGCTTGGTGTGTGTGTGTGTGTGTGTGTAATATATAATATATATATATATATATATATATATATAGAATCCAATGCACAGCCGGCACACCATATGCAAGTAAATAAGTTTTGGTGCTTATCCCATAAAGCAATAACAGACCATACGATACCGGTTGCAACACGACATCAAGGGACAGCACGCAGGTAAGTAAATCAAAAATGTTCTATATTTGATAGAAGACACAAAAACCAAATCATTTTTGATTTACTTACCTGCGTGCTGTCCCTTGATGTCGTGTTGCAACCGGTATCGTATGGTCTATATATATATATATATATATATATATATTATATATATATTTTTTTTTTTTAAGAGATTTGTCACTTCTGGTCTTGTGTGCCTAAATTAATTTAACACATTATGGAGTGATTATAACTATTAGTGGACTTGAAGTATATTATATACCAGGGGAGTGCAATCTTTTTTTCCTGCGCCCCCTGACGGTAGTTCCCCTCTCTCCGCGCCACCCTCCCTCTTACCTTGCCTCTGGCGTCTGCATCATGACGTCACGTTGGCATGGCAACGTGATGTCACATGACCGTTGCCATGGTGCCGCGTCTCCAGAAGCAAGGTAAGTGCAGTTTACAGAGAACTTCACCACTTCCCCGGCACTTAATTTAAGTGACTTTGGGAAGCGCGCGGGGCCTCTGTAAAACCCACGCCCCCAGTTTGCACACCACTTGTATATTCCATACAAATTAGCCACATACTGTAGCTAATTTGCTCAGCGCTTGATGTCTGTAACAGTTTATGCCTTTAGGAGACGGTATCTGCCACAATAATGGGGATCGATACTTTTTATGGTTTCTTTTTATGTTTCTCATGTTTGAAGTATAATTATGCAGCTTATACTTTTCTGTGTTTGATTGTTTTGTTAAAAGTCCATGTAAGGGCCAAACGATTTGATTAATTGATATATAAACTACCTTATTTGTATATATCTACTGATAGTGCTTGTTGGGGTGAACACTTTCCAACTTATATATATTAATATATTTTAACATTTCAGCTACTCTGAAAAATGATTTGCTATTTGTGTTTTATTCATAACCTTGATGTATTTGAAAGTCTAATATCAAATCCACTCTTCTTTTGATAGAAACATAAAACCTTAAGTATGTGGTGAGAAACTTCTGTAATCCTCAATCTCTACCTGAAGCATCTGAATAACTTAATGATGAGGAATCATAAGAACATGAGCATGGATAAGATAATTGGTGAGATATTGAAACAAGCCGTCGGTATCATACACTTTCTGACTGGAGAGGTGAGGTCCACTGAACAATGCCATAATAACACTGCTCATTCTAGAATGTACATTGTTACATCAAGGGATTATATGCAAGACTTTGGTCTTAGTTCTTAGGAAAGCTAGAAGGGATCATGCACTGGAGGTTGGGAGGCTCAGGGAAATTGTGAGGAAGTACTTCTTCATGGAAAAGGTTGTGGATTCATTGAATAGTCTCAGAGGTAGTAGAAGCTAATATAATAATAAGGGAATTAAATGTTTGGGATAGATATGAGAAACAAAAATATAAAGACAAGGATCAAAGTAGGTTTGATGTACAACATATAGGAACCATTCTGCTAATTTTCCTATCTGCTGTGAAATTCCATGTAAAGTATAGAGGCAAGAGTAGGACCTGATTGGGCACAAGGGGAGAATGAGAGACCAGTATGGGCAGAGATGGATGTGACTGGGGAGAGCACAGATCATAGAAATATGTGTCTGTGTAGAGGGAGAGCACATGGTTAGAGAGTTAAAGTGATTGAGAAGTTATAGAATGCATGGTCTGGGGGCGATATCATTGGGCAGAAGATACATGGTTGATTGCAAGTTTTAGTTGGTATGTGTATATTTTGCATTGCGAGTTTAATGGTGCTAGAAGAGAACTTACATTTATGCATCTTTTTATTAAAAAAGCTATTACGCATCAGTCAAAGCTTGTGAGCACCAGAACTGTCCTCCTATTGAAGGATGATCTTTGCATTGCTACCTCTCTCAATATGTAGGAATATTATTTTGTGAAGAAACAACACAAGCATGTCCCTCACACAACCCCTCTCTGTGTGTCAGAAGACTTCTGCAATATCCAGAGTCTCATCCTGGATTGTCCAACTAATTTGATGAATGAGAAGATCATGGAACATGCCACCAAGATCATTCATCTATTGACTGGAGAGGTGAGATTATACCAATTTTATGCCAATGTGGAGACCTTTACTGAATTAGGCACCTGTAATGAAAATGTATGTGATTTGTGCAGAAGGGTTCTGGGTGCGGTGTGAAGGATACAGAAGGGGACACGTCTGTTGAAGTGGGTAATGAGTTGGTGAGAGAAAAGCATAGAACTATACAGTAGGGCAGTTAGCCGGATATGACCCAGAACAAGGAGGACAGAGAAATAAGAGCATGCACCCAATGAAACATGGATTTTAGCAGAACATGCTGAACTCTACTAGAAGATGTCTGGGAGAGTGGGTATCAAAGCCAGTGGTGATTGTCACTGTGACATATTAAAATGGAAAAAAAAAAGCACTCGCAATTCCAGCTGATTGTTCCTGCCACGGGTGCACGTCAATCCAAAATCTGTTTGGAGCAATATGATATAAAAATTCCAAAGCTGCAGTGGTATTGAATCTTGTGTAAAACAAATATTTGAAGAGGACCTGCTTTAAATACATTTTCACACCCATTTCAAGATCAGCGTTTTTTTGTATCGTGGAGGTGACGAGACCAGAATAAAGAATATTGTAGAGCATGCACTTCATATAGTACTCACTATACCAGAACAACAAATTGTGGTGCACCAAATGCTGACGAGTCTGATCCTGTAGTCGATCCCATGTTAGAACCGGTTTAAAAATAGAATTGCCGCGGGCACTTCAGTAATTGAAAAATGTTTTTATGTATTGAATAAACCTGCTGATTCTACGCGTTTCGGTCCCAGCTGGGACCGTCGTCAGGCCTTGCCTTGCCCTGACTGTGATCCCAGCTGGGAGCGAAACGCTTATGAATAACATGTTTATTCAATAAATAACTTATTCATATTTTTTGGTAGAATTACATTTGGTAACGTGACCAGGATATTCTCCAAAGCTTCCACCCCATATGTGGGATAGAAAATAAGGTTTTTCAAGAGGCAGCTCCTCCCAATATGACCTGTTTTCAAGGTTAACCCCACAAGATGCATTTGGCAAAATAGATTAACCAACATTCATTTTTTTTCCCCGATTTTGTTAATTTGTATTTAAATGTCCCAGATAGTACAGTAGATGTACAACTCCTGCTGTTTGTTTTCACTTACTCCAATAGGCAGCACAGAGATGTTTTCCACTTATAAGGTTGTTCGCGGTTAATGGTGCAGGATCGGTTTCCTGCAAGCTTTCTGGATTTTTAAGATTTTGTGATACAAATGATAAATAATACATAATAAATGGCTAAATAATACAGTGCGTGCTTCTACCTGAAGCACTCTTTAAGGGTGATGGAAAAATAGGCCCCCAGGAAAAATACAATCTGTTACAATAAGCATTCAATTGCAACTAAAGGCAACACCATGTATTAGAGTTAGAACCTTCACACTAACTTGGATAAAATAAAAATGTAACCCACAATTGTACATAGAACAGTGGTTGTCAACCTTTTTTTTTTTGGTTAAGGAACCCTACAATTATGTTGTGAAATGTGGTAGAAGTCTGATGAAACTGGCATTACTCCAATTTGGCATAAAGGTGATTTTCACGAAGACGAGACAAGACCATTTTAGTGTGTTTGATATGTTCAGAAAGAGATTTAGGAAAGATTAGAATATCATCAAGATAGACAATAACAAAAAGGTTCAGGAGGTCCCGAAAAATCTCGTTAACAAATTCTTGAAAAACGGCCGGGGCATTACACAGCCCAAAGGGCATGACTAAATAATCGTAATGGCCGTCTCTGGCATTAAAGACCGTCTTCCACTCATATCCCTGTCTTATCCGTACTAGATTATAAGCACCACGCAAATCTAATTTTGAAAAGATGGTGGCTCCTTGGAGGCGATCAAAAAGCTCGGAGATAAGGGGAAGCGGGTAGCGGTTCTTTTAGGTGATCCTGTTTAACCCCCTATAGTCTATGCAAGGGCGAAGAGAACCATCCTTTTTTGTTAACGAAGAAAAACCCTGCTCCGGCTGCGAATGAGGAATTGCGGATGAAACCTTTTCTTTAAATTCTCTTGAATATACTCCGACATGGCTTTAGTTTCAGGTAGAGACAGGGGATAAGATTTACCTCTGGGTAAGACAGAAGAGATCAATAGGGCAGTTGAAAGGGCGATGAGGGAAGAAATTCAGATCGTACCTTATCAAACACATCCTTGAATTCAGTATAGACTTTGGGTAGAACACTTTTATCCTCCTTGGTAGTAATTAGGCTGCAGATCTGTTGAGTAGCGTTCAAGCAAGTCTTGATGCAACGGGGACGCCATTGGATGTGTTCTTGATCAGTCTAATCAAGTTGCGGATTATGTTGCTGTAACCATGGCAGTCCTAGAATTACCTTAACAGATGGAGTATGTATGACATCCAGGGAAATCTCCTCTTGATGGCTATCTGTAGTAAGAAGGGAAAATTCGCCAGTTTCCAGAGAGATGAAGGCCGGTTGAAGGGGGCGTCCGTCTATGGCTTCCAATCCGACAGGCACGGCTTTACGAATGAGAGGAATGTTATGCTTGAGAGCAAAGCTATGGTCAATAAAGTTGCCCCCAGAACCTGAATCAATAAAGGCAGAGGTAGTGACCTGGAAGTTATGCTGCCCCTTTGAGGGAGATGGGAAGCATGATCCGAGTAGGACGGATTTCCGGGAGAGTCGAGGAAGGAGAGATAGTGCTCAACGAGATTCCCCGGTACCTCATTGAGAGCTGGCGTTTCCCGGTTTGAGCGGGCAGGAAAGGACTTGATGGTCGGAGTGACCACAATAGTGACAAGTCCATTGGTACGTCTGCGATGCCTCTCCGAGAAGGATACCCGGTGGTTTCCCAGCTGCATGGGTTCCAGATCATCTAGAGGCGGCGGATCTGTAGGGGAAAAATGAAACGCCAGTGATCTGGCCGGAGGCGGCCGAGGGTTAGAACGTTCTGCCTTCCTCCCCTGAAGGTGCTGGTCCACTCTAATGCAGATAGCAATAAGTACCTCCAGGTCAGCAAGGCGTTATTGAGCAGCAAGTTCATCCTTGAGTCAGATAAACCTTGCCAAAAGGCGGCTGACAGCTACTCATTATTCCAGCCTGTTTCAGCTTCTATGGTACGAAATTCCAGGGCGTAACGAGCAACTGGGCGCAGACCCTGGGAAAGGTGAAAAAGAGAAGATGCAGCAGTCACATTAAGGCCAGGAGTATCAAAGACACGTCTGAATTCCATAGTGAAGTGGTCGAGATTCTGTGTCAGTTCCAGTCTCCGTTCCCGGATGGGGGAGGCCCATGCCAGAGCGTCTCCGGAAAGTAGAGCGATTATGTATGCCACCTTGGATCTTGCAGAGAGAAAGTGAGAAGGGGCTAACTCGAATTGGATAGCACATTGGTTAAGGAAACACCGACACTCATGAGGATTACCAGAGTAGTGATTAGGAGTAGGCAGATGGGGTTCAGCAGAAGGATGTGTGTCTTGTGACAAAAAAGGGGTTGCGGGTCTCAGAGTTTTGCAAGGTAAGGGCCCCAAATTATTGCGCAAGGGAAGCACATGGGTCTCAAGTTAGGAGCATCTGTCCACAACTGAGGACAGGGCCCCGACCCACCTTAGTGGGGTCCACGTTTGTGGGGCTGAGTATACTGTAACGCCGTGCTCACCACAAAAAAGGCGGGACCACAAGGCGGGAAACCTGTACTGAGGTGGGACCCCTCTACTGCCACCCACAGTCACGGGGGCACGTCTGGAGTGCAGATGGTCAGGCAGCTGGGTCAGGATTGGAGAGAGTAGAATGGTGAGGTACTTGCTGAGGCCTGAGGTAGGAGCCGGTTGAATGGTCAGTGTCAGTTTAGCTGTGGTCAGGGGTCGAAGCTAGTAGGAGCGTAGAGGTCCGTTAACCGTCGTCGGGATTGGAGAGATGCGGAAGGTCAGAGGCAAGCCGAGTCGGTAAGCCAGAAGTGCGGAGTCCAAAGTGAAGCCGGGTCTGTACACAGGAGATCAATCTGAAAGAAGGCAACTGAGACGAGGCAAGGGAGGACAAGGAACCAGGAAGTGGGAGAACAGCGCTAACTGGAACTATGCTCAGCCAAAGTGCAAGTGGCATCGCTGAGCATATATGAGGGGGGCGGAGCGGAGGCGCGGCCTCCAGAGGCACTGATAAGGAGACGAGTGTTGACACGCAGCTTGGGAGCGGCGCACACGCATCACGTGTGCGAGCCGCGCAACGTTGACGCGCGTCGCAAGCGGGGGGCGAAGCCAGACCCTGCAACGTCAGAAAAGCTCCTGCGAGAGCGCGCCGTAGGGATGGCGTGGTTGCGCGAGACATCAGGTAAGGAATGCGCCGCGGGGGACGCGTTCCCCGATTCCTTACCGCAGATACCCAACAGGTGTCTGCTCTAAAGATGCCTCCTGTAGATATTGATTATGGCCATCAGTCTCTCCCGTCTCTGGGTATCTTAATTACCAGACATACATTGCCGAGTTCAAATCACTGTTTGTAAACACTAATAAATAAAACCTTTATAAACACCTTGCAGGCGTTTCCCACTCTTTCTTCCTAGGATCTCAAAGGGGCAGTTTCTTCTACCTGTTTACATTTTTTTTAATTTGTTACATCAGTAGACTTCAAAGAACCTTTATCTGAGAAGATTAGGATTAGATGCTTTTTGTGTTAACTACAGTAGAACACTTTTTACAGTCTGCCTGGAAAACTGCCCTGTGCTGCCTGGTAGAGGAGTAAGGCTCGTAATATACTGTGTGCGGCCGACCGCGCGCTCGCCTGTGCGAACGCGCCGCACACTTTTTGTGTGTATGCTGTGAGCGAGTGAGAGAGTGTGTGTGTGTGTGTGTGTGTGTGTGTTATAAATACGTTTGAAATAAATAAATTAAAATTTAAAAAAATACGTTAATAAATTATTTATTCATTGTACATACATGGAATATACACACATATACCTACATTTCTGCGGCGGTAGCGGCGCAAATTAATTATTTTCCTCATCTTCCCCCCTGTTGGCTGGTTCCACGCGGTCCTATTATAGAATGGCTGACTATCCTCAGCCAACTATAAATGCCGCGCGCACGCACGGTGCAGCAAGCGCACACACTATAGAACAGCCCTAAGTGAGCATATAAGCTGTAATGTGAACACTCCAGTGCAGGCTGTGGGCCTTTAAAAAAAAATCTATAAATCTAATTCAAAACAGCTAGGAAAAAGTAAACAAAACAATATTGGGGATCTGCTTTAAAGGGGCATCACATGGAGCTCACTTTAACAAGAGGTCATAATAGGGGAAGGGAGACTGTATAAGCACTGATTTCTGTGTCTGGATAACAAAAGTGCTCTGGGTTTCAGGTGTCTATTAGGTTTGATGAAGTTGCAGTCTATTTCTCCAAGGAGGAATGGGAGTATTTGGAAGGACACAATAAATTGTACAAGGATGTGATGGAGCATCACCAGACACTCAACTCAATGGGTAAGTGAAGACTGCATCTAATTGTGTGTGTGTAATTGTATGTGTATAAAAATATCACTTGTGAGCACATTCACATGTCTTAGACAGGTCTGCAACTCTGCTTTTCGCCATTATCACCTAGCATACAGTGCTTCCACTGCTGCAAGGGATTCTGGGAAATGACATGCAAATGAGCACTTTCCAAGTTGGCAGGTCAGTTTCATTTTGCCAGGTTACGACAGATCCAATGTGATCATTCTTCCTGTAATTATACAGGTTAATAAGAATTTTAACCCAGAGAGTGTTAGGACCTGCTACGGTCATGCCTTGAAAGTGGCAGCAGGCTTAAGACTCTTTGGCTAAAGGGTTAAACTAAATGACCCTTTTTTCAAGAGAATATGTAGGTATTGCACTGTGTATTTTTGTCACATTGGAAGTAGCTTTGGGCATCTTTGTCTGTTTTTTGTTGTATACATTTAGCCACGCCCACTAGCACTTCTTTTGACACTTATATACATATATATGTATTATGAATTATGTGATAATGTGTGGGGTTTCTCAGAGCTTGTTGGGTATCTGCGTGTTTATCTCCTGGGTACCACATTCACCCCGGTCACAGACCATGCTCCTCTAAAGTGGCTTCCTAGAATGAAGGACACAAACCCGAGTCACGCGCTGGTACCTCTCCCTTCAACCCTTCTCCTTCGGGTACAATATAGGGCTGGGAAGTTACACGCTAATGCAGATTTTTTTGTCCCGGGAAGGGGGGGTTATTTCAAAAAGTGAGTGTGCGAGGTCAACACTTTGAGGGGAGGTATGTGAGGGAGTATACAAGAGGTTAAACTCTCTCACTTTAGCAGACCAAAAGAACCACACCCTGGCTGGCAGGTCTGCTAGCTGATTGGAAAGGGGAGGTTTAAAAGGAAGACAGCAGATTTCTGTGCAACTACAACCTGCGTCCCTGGTAATGAAAAGAAAGCACTTTTTATTGCATGAAAGTGGAGTGTAAGCTCTTCTCTGACCATACCGACAAGGCCGCTCCGTCACAATAATATATAAAACAAAGTGTGCGTGTTCCGAGCACGCGCATTTTAAGTGAAACTTCTTTGTCTTTTGTCACTGTTTTGTCGTAGAAATTGTATTTGTGATGGTGATGTTTTTAATTCAAAACACAATTTCAGTGACAAAACGCAAAGAAGTTTGACTTAGAACGCGTGTTTTAGCTATTTGCACTTCTATATTTATAGTAACTGTGAATTGTGTGTGTGTGCACGTGTGCGCCTCTCTGTGTGTGTATGTCAGTCAGTTTATGTGTTTGTGAGTCTGTGTGTGTGTTTTGTGTGTGTCAGTCAGTGTCTTTCCTCTCCCTCCCCCGATGTCAGGAGTTAAGGATCTACTGTACATCCCTCATATCGGAAACTGTGAAATTCGCAGTACATTGCCGGAGTGACCTTACCATCTTTACCATTCACACAAGTCACACAGACTAGTGGACTCGGTCTCCCATTCACTTATACAAACATCAATTCAGAGACTCTGTTAACCCTCAAGGTTCTGACTTACCTCTCCTATTAAGGAACACAGCATCCACTGATATCCACTTTTTTACTATTTCATCTCTGTTTTATATTATGTCATTTATTGTTAGCGGTTATAGGTTGTCTGATTTTTATTAAATACATATTAATTTTTACGCACATTAGTGTGCGCTCATCAATCTCTTGTTCTACAATATATATATATATATTGTTATTATTTTTTGAAGGGAGGATAGAGGGAAGGGTTTCAAGCAAAAACATAATTTGTCAATAAAAATAAGAAATCTGAAAACCTTTACTCATTAAATGTTCATTTACCGTAGGTGGATTCATCAGTAGAAGTAAGCCAGATGGTGCCCACACTCACCAGATCACACAATTGAAGAAGACAGAATATATATCACCCGATAAGGAGGAGGAAATCTCACACTCTGTGATAAGCTGCAGGGACGTTCAGGCAAAGAAATACACGTGCAGTGAATGCGGAGATTGTTTTAATGAAAAATCACTGTTGATTGTTCATCAAACGACTCACACAGGACAGAAACACAGCACCAGCGTCAAGTGTGGAAGAAGCTTTATCTCCATTAGACATCAAGGAGTTCAAACAGGAGAAGATTTGTGTAGTTACCCTGGACGTAGGAAGCACATTCCATACGGCTCAAAGCAAATTACGGGAAGAAGGGTCAAGACAGCAGCAAAATCACATACATGTAAAGAATGCGGAAAGAGTTTTACTCGGAATACAAATCTTATTTTGCACAAGAGAACACACACAGGGGAAAGACCCTTTATCTGCAAAGTGTGTGGGAAAAGCTTTATTAGTGGGCCTCATTTGGGCATACACCAGAGAGTCCACACAGGAGAGCGTCCATATGTCTGCAATGAATGTGGGAAAAAGTTTATTAGCAGTTCAAATCTTATTAAACACCAGAGAGTTCATACAGGAAAGAAGGAGCATCGCTGCACAGAGTGTGGGAAATGCTTTGGTCATAGCAATCATCTTGTTAGTCACCAGAAGGTACATACAAGGGAGAGTTCGTATCGCTGCACGGATTGTGGGAAATGCTTTGGTAGTAGGTCACGTTTTGCTAGACACCAGAGAGTTCATACAGGAGAGAAGCCTTATCAATGCACGGAGTGTGGGAAATGCTTTGCGTATAAGTCACATTTTGCTAGACACCAGAAGGTACATACAGGGGAGAAGCCTTTTACCTGTACAGAATGCGGGAAATCCTTCTCTCGAAGCTCACATTTGGTTAAACACCAGACCATTCACACGAGAAGACCAGCAAATAAGCCTGAATGAGTTTTAGGACATGTCAGATGCATGATTTAGTCATGGTGGCTAATGAACGTGACAAAACCTTTATCTTTAATTGGGATTTCTCTCATTTGTTCCAAGATCACATAGTCTTCTAGACTGGCCCAAAAATATAGCTTCAAGATGGCCTGAAATTATAGTTCCAAGATGTTAAAAATAATCTACTCTAGTGGGGCAAACATTTTTTTTATCTTAAACAAAGATCAGGAGATCCTATTTTGCTTGTTCGAAGCCAGGAGATGTCCGTGTTTAATCTGAGATGCCATTTATGAATCTGGAAGACTAAAGTGAATTAAGATTAGCTACTAATTGCTTTGGCTCCCGATTCCTCTTGAACAGCACACATCATACATTCCCTCACAGCTGCTGTTTAAAACGGTGACACAGATGAGGAATTACCTTATTTTACATATTCTTTTGATTCAACGAGTGCTCGTGTAAAGATTGAAGATTGATCCTCAGCACTCAAAGCCGACTTGGATATTTCAGCACATTAGATTGTCGTTTTACAACAGAAAATCTGTCTTGTGTAGCCTCCCATTAAACTGTAGATGCCCAGATTCTCTGCATGAACATTTAAAGGTGCGATTCTATGTCACCAACCTAAAAGCAAGATTTTGTAACGTGCTGCCTTTAACAAATGTACCTGTGCTAAAAGCAAAGATTTTGCCTTTAGTTTCACTAGAAATAAATGACACATTCCATTTCTTAGGAACCTCTGAATGAAGGGGGTTTTTCATTCAAGTTTTCTTGTTGTCTTTTTTAATTTTTAGCCTTGTACTAACCTGTTCTGTTTGTATCACCCCTAATGTTTATTGGCTCTCTGATTAGAACACATTGACTCTCCCTGTAACCGCACTTAGACTGGCATGGGAGATTCAACTAATCTCCCGACTCTATGAAGACTTCAGGAGTCTCTCCCGGCCATCCAGAGACGTATGGGAGATTTAAACCTAACCCTTTTCTGTGCCCTAATGACAGCACTATGTAAGGGTCTGGCTGCACCAACAGAAAGGGAGCCCCCTTCACTTTAGTGTCCGACATCCCGGGGGGCCTCGCCATGTCATGTGATCACATGACACAGAAGTGCTGGAGATCCGGTGGCCCTCTGATGCTGCCGGACCCCTGCCACTGTAAAATTTTAGTGGCCACTTGATGACAGAGCCCACCAGATATTCCCCAGGTATCTACTGGGTGACACTAGGTGACACTACGACTGAATGCATGGCTTCTAATGGGATTTTCTTTTCTTTCATGAAATCCTGTCTTTGCAGCAGTTAGACACTGATAAATCGTTGATAAACTGATAAATGTGTTGAGTTATGTCTCATTTTACAGTGTACCAGAATTGCAGACCTGTCAACACATGGTTTCAACATGCGACATCTGGAAATATTTGGACTCAACCCCCTTCTTAGTGTCTCCCAGTCAAGTGTTGAACTCGCAAAGCGGGCCGTAGGAATAGTGCAGGGTCAGAATGGGCCTTAGTTACATAGTAGATGAGGTTGAAAAAAGACATACGGCCATCAAGTTCAACCTATGCTAAATGTAAACGACAGATACTTTATCCTATATTTGTACTGCAAGTATATTGATCCAGAGGAAGGCAAACACAAAACCCCAGTGAACTATAATCAAATGATCTGCGTTTAATGACTGTGTGCTGATGAATAGTCCCGCACTCCTCCCCTGTGCTTACTGATAGTTCCGTGAGCAAGAAGACTGTGCTAGTATTATGCAGCTGAATGGTTGGGGAGATTGTGTGTTGACTATCTAAACCCTTCACCATATATTTAACTCCTGTTACATTAACACACATTTGTAGATTAACAGTTGTAAACCTGCTAAAAAGATACCAAAAAAAATAAATTCTTATTTCAAACTTTATTAGATTTTTACATTTGACATCTTACAGAATATGTGAAACAATATTCATAGATATCTAAATACATGCAAACAACATCATATTTCTTTGCTCCTAGAGGACAATAAAAGAGAATTTTTTCTTCAAGCTCAGTCTGTTGTCTATGACTCATTTATCGAAAGCCTGAGTTACCCGTGTTAGGGGTACGTGTATTGTAAAACAAAACAAGATACATTTTTAATGAATAATCATTGCCTTATTTATCTGTAGAAAAGTGGTTTGAATTGAATAGGTGACACAAGCCCCTTCTGTCCCTGTGTTACCCAGCACTGCATGAAGTGCAGACTCAACCGTGCACACATCCCTTTAGTCTGAGTAACGTAGTGAGAGGAAGGATGGGATTAATGTGTCATAGGTCCCGTGGTCGTGGCAGTCAGGACTATCACAGTTTAATGAATAACCCCCCATGGGTCACAGGTCTCTTGTAAGCTACCACAATTTTGGAACGCAAAACCTTGTGATGTGCTTGTTTTGTACATGTTTGTGTATAATATATAATGTATTTATATACATTTTCCCATGAATACTGTAAACACAATACAGTTCAACAGTTCAAGTCCACATATCACTAGGGTTGTCAGAACACTCATGCACCCAAACTGATCATATAAATCATATCAGTGCAGGTGTCCATATAGAGGTTCAGTGAGGTAGCACAGTAGCTATTACAGTATATGTGGTTGAATTGGTTACGGGCACTCTCTTGAGTATGCCTTCTTGGAATCAGATAGAATCAACAGAACACTCATGTATCCACAATATACTCTTAAAAAGGCTAGATTTGCTCGAAATGCGTCAGAGCTTTTTTTGCAGATACATGGTACCAGAAATATTCTCCAGGCATCCTCCCACTCGAACATAGGCCCAATAACATGGTCTGATCATGCCCCTGTCGAACTGACCCTCTCTCTGCCCTTCGTTAAAAGCTATACATACAAATGGAAGCTAAATGATTCCCTCCTTAACGACCCTGAGATAGCACAGACAATAAAAACAAAAACTTTCTATTTTTTTTTTAAAAATAAATAAAGGATCTTCTCAGCCCCATCAATGCTGTGGGAAGCCCACAAAGCCTCTATCAGAGGGGATCCTATTTCCATAGCTTCCCATAAGAAAAGAACGGAACTTAAACTACAAAAAGAGCTCACAGTAAAGATCCTAAATTTGGAACAGCATAAAAACAACCCCTCTAACAAATTGCTTAGAACACTTGACAAAACAAGAACAGAATTAAAACAAATGCAGCTCGAACCGTAGAGAGGGCGTTAAGATGGACCAACCAAAGGTTCTACGACAGGACAATTAAATGTGGTGTATCCGTTCTTACATATTCTCGCGTCCTTTGTGACACAGAAAAGAGCGGCTACAACCCAAACCATAGACAGGCAGGAGTGAGAACCCAAGAACAAGATACTAGAGAATATTTGGGAAGGGAATATGGGATAACTGGGAAAATAAAATACCTGGAGGGGTGACCAAGCGAAAAGCCAAAGGGGTGAGCAATAAAACAAAACAATATATAGGTACTGAAATCAGAAGCTAATCAGCAATTTCCAAGAACTCACATTGAAAAGTATACGTGCATGCCCACATGCCCACATGCCCTTCCAGCTCTGTGGCCGCGGCTCCTCAGGCACTGAGCGATCCCTTTCGGGTTCCGGCAGCTGCCAGGGCAGGGCTCGCTCCTTCATTGTAGTCTGCAGCGCTCCATGGGAGCCCAGATCTGAGACAGCCCCAAAACAACGACCAAAGCTCCATGATGTACAACGTATGTCATAAGGTCCCCTAGGGTGGCACTTTTTATAATCTACACTGTACGTTAATAGGGCACTGAAAGGGTTAAATATTTCAAGTCCGTTGGTTTTACGTCCTTTTTAAAAGGACTTGGCTCTTCCTTTTGAGACAATCCCTGTCTTACAAAGTTTCCCAATAACAAATCATGCGTCTGAACAGATCACTGACCAGTCAGTGGTCAAAGTGGCCTAATTAAATTATCTAATTTAAAAACAAATCAACATTAACATTGGGACAGAGCTCTATCACCTGCATATGGGAAAGGTTTAAGGGACACTTATGGGGTAAAATTGGAACGGAAAGGGCTTTTCTCAAATAAATCCCTGGTTGTTAAAAATAAAATAAATTAACGTACAAATAAAAAAAGTTCTGATACTGTGTACAGAACAAAAATGTGTTTGTGATGCATCAAAATCGGTCAGAATTCCTCCATGACATATGTAGATAATACTGGATAACATGAGCAAGTCCATAAATGTTGTGGTAATTTGTCAGGTAAGGGCTAGGAGTCTAGTGAGGTCCACTTGACCATCACAGAAAAAAACCCCATGACGACCCCTCCTAGTAACCAATAGAACGTGATAACAGGCACCGGTAACCATATACATATATGTGGGGGCACTATGGCCCTTTACCTTGGTGCTTGTTTTTTTTTTTTTTTCTTTGTGGGGGCACTATGGCCCTTTACCTTGGTGCTTGTTTTTTTCTTTGTGGGGGCACGAGTGCTTAGTGCACGAAACGCGTAGGTGCGTTAGTGTTGCTCCGTTGTCCCCTTGCTGCACCACCCTGCAATAAAACCTGACCTGTTTTTCAATTGAAAGCTTACCTCATCATTTTTCCGGTTTCACTGGGAGCTGGAAATTGCGGCAGTGCTACACATCTCTACCCTTCTTCTTGCTGATACTGTGTACCCCTAAAACCATCACATAATTGAATGGCTCCTAGTCTATATAGTAAAAATAATTTAACAATGTGATTGACTTCCTGAAACTATACTATAATTATAAATGTATTTCTTGGGAGATTCTGGATGGGAAAGTCTTTGCCAATGAAGTGTTTTCTTTACAGTTATCCACCCTGTCCTTATCAGGGAGTCAATAAAGATAAGAGGAGGGAGAGAGGAGGCTTTTCACAAGCAAGCTTCTTTGAACACTCAGAGAAGCCAAAGAAAATCATATCCCTCCCAAGTCTTAGCTTATCATACTGAATATATTAAATACAATTTACAAATACTTATATGTCAAATTAGGGTAACAAAAAAGGAATCAATCACTCAGATGTGACCACTTAAACATGTCATTGTCACGACATGGGAGACCAGGTATTTACACCTTTTTACTGGGATCATTCAATGAGCAAAACAAGATACTAAAACAATGTCATTTATTCCATAGAAACAGACGTACACACGGGATAACAAAATACAGAAGAAAACACACTTACTGGGGATCTGGGCTAAAAAAAACTAGACTTTCCTAGGTAAAATAGAACAGAAAACAAAGTCTTTAGGTTGACCGGGTCTTAGCCCGAAATGTCCTTGAACTCAAATCGGCATGAAGTTCCTGACGCCACCGCTCTCTTTCATCCGGAGATGCCAAAATCCCTTGACCGGGAGATAGTACCAAATGTCTTGGTACTCTTTTGGGCTTGCAATCCCAGCCACGACCGCTACGTTCTATTCTCAAAACTTGGCCCCGAAAAGTGGGACTTAGAAAATATTTTGCCTTGAAATTTCTGAAGCCGGCTCACTGCTATTTCTCCGAGAGCGTCTTTTGGTCGTTTCAAATTTACCGCGCTTAGAATCTCTCGTCCGGATTGGCGTAGACATCCATGCAGTATTTCAGAGTTTATTCATGAAATACGGCAGCCAATCCAAGCGTGGGAAGAATCTTACCAGCCTGTCAGAGCCCTGCCAGTCTATCTAAGCCGGGCAAGCGTGGATTCAGATTCTGACAAGGGCATGCGTCAACCTGGCACCTCTGCCACGTGTCAGGCAGAAGACACCCGCTGAGTTAGGCTCCTCAGAGTCTGGCCTGGGGGAAATAGTGGTCCCATGTTCCATTCATCTCAGGACGTGAGTACTTGAGCCTAACTCCCGTACCCAAATGGTTTTCACACCTTGGCAACCTCTGAAGCTTTCATGTCCGGGACCCGAGCAGACTTGATGGCACCAAGCTTTGTAGCCACATGGTCTCTCTGAACCATGGACCTGGAAGTCCCAGCTCATATACTGTGCACAAGCATTATACACTTTAAACGTACCTGTTTAATAAAATATGCTTTACACTTTTATACTGTCTAAGTCTTTGCGCTATGAGGGATAGAATGAGAATCTATACTTTTATTCCCACTAGCCATATCCCTCACACACTGCAAACCTGACAGACTTTTAAAATCCTCACAGCCTTATGTAGAGCTGGAGTACCCCTAGAACCCATATACCAGATTCTGGGTGATCAGGGCATTAACTGGGCATCCCCCCTTATACTAGGGACCCCGTTACAGTTCTGGGGATATCTTGCATCCCTATGCCCCATTTACCTTTCTGGTCTGTGCTGAAGCAGAGGGTCCTAGCGGTGAGTTAAGAAAATTGAGTCCAGTCCGCGCTCTTGCTCTTTAGGATAGTGGAATGGTGGTTCCTCTCTAATCTCTTGCAGCTTAGTGTTGAAGGTGTCTGCCCCCACCTCCAATATGGATCCCAGCAGGAAAACTCCAACAGCGATACCAAGTCCCAGGAAAAAAGAAAAAACACAAAAGCGCACCAAGATTGAGATATGATATGTATTGACAACAAATAAAGATAATAATATGCACTTACATATATAAAAACTTTAATGGTCCAGATCACGATCGTCACTTCTATTGGTAGGGCAACAAATGGGATGAAGAGGGGGATAATCTCAGTCTTCAGGAACAAGCCCCGCGCGCTGGGGCTGTATTCAGAGGTTGCGCTGCGTCTCTGCTTCACACGCTTGTCGGCGTGATGATCTGCGTAGTGCGCATGCGCGGCAAATGAGGCCCCCTATAGTAGTCCCGGAAGTGCCCGCCCGTTTTCCGTTTCGATCAAAATGGCAATAAAAATAGCAATAAAAACACTTGTGTGAAGACTGGCTGTATGTGATAAACAGACCAGCGACACCCTTCGCGACGCGTTTCGAATACAAAAGTATTCTTCCTCAGGCGATATCAGGGGCACCTGTTTGGGGTCCTTTATATACCACATAGATGATTGGTTAATACCAATAAAAGAACATCCAATCCACTATTGGTTAAATAGAAAAGGGGGATGGTTCAAATTCACCAAGCCTGCCCCTTGATGTTAGAATGAACAGGATATTGATGCTGTATTATAGTGGTGGCACTTTGAGTAATAATTAGATAATAAGAGACAAAAGTGCCACTCACCAGTGGAAATACATAAAGAGATACCTACAGGTGGCCCTTTTAACAAGTGTCACATATAAAATACATTTGAAAATATATGTAAAAAAGTAGTATTAATAAAACATTGTGCTATCACATAAAAATACAACAGTTAAACATAAGACATATAATATAAAGAAATGGATGTGGAGAAGAAGGGGGGGGAAAGGGGAAGGAGGGAGGGAAAGGAAAAACATGTGCAAGGTAAAAAAAGACATAAAAACAAACAAAAATATCAATGACATGTTGAATAAAATTGGCTAAAATAGAATGCATCTCAATTCTGAAACTTTGCTAAATTGATAACAAATGATAAAAACAGACTGCAAAGAAAAGATCACCTATCATTTAGTTACCGCAAGAAGGGAGTCAACTCCACATAATCATTTAACCCCCCAGGATGTTTAGTTTGGAGTGTGTATATCCAGAATTGCTCCCTCCTTGCGATAAATAAATCCTTATCACCACCTCTAGTAGTAGTGGTGATATGTTCTATACCCATGTATTTGACCCCTGTGGTGCTGCATTGATGGACATCCTTAAAATGGGACAGCAAATGGGTTAATGGTTTACCAGAGGCCAATGTTTTAGGAATGTTGACAATATTTCTTAAGTGTTCCATCACACGTATTTTAAGATGGCGTTTTGTGCGACCTACATATTGTAGTCCACACCCACATTGTAAAATATATATAACATATGTGGACAGACAGTCAATATAATTTTTAATCTCATATTTGCGATCTGTCATCTTGGACT
Organism: Ascaphus truei; assembly: GCF_040206685.1. Classification (NCBI taxonomy): domain Eukaryota; kingdom Metazoa; phylum Chordata; class Amphibia; order Anura; family Ascaphidae; genus Ascaphus; species Ascaphus truei. Next base: position 28,908,349 of record NC_134489.1, read on the forward strand.
TAAAGTGATCTTGTGTCAGCATCCTTGGACAAATTTTGCATCTATTGCATCTATGATTACCTTTAAGCCCCAATAGATCTCTAAGGTCCTTCTTCTTATTGGGGACACTGCCCTTTAGAAGGCTCGGGGCCAGCATGGTTTTAAGATTATCACTTTTTGTAAAAACAATAGGAGGTCTTTCTGGTAAAAACTTTGTCAAAATGGGGTCCAAATGTAAAATGTACCAATATTTATTAAGAATATGTTTTATCTTATTATGTGACCTATTAAATTTGGTAATGAAATACGGTGTCTTGTTATCCTTGTCTGGTCTGTATTTTTCCCTGTGTTTCTTTATTTTTGGCCTCACAATTTGTGGTGCAGTGTTAGATGTAATGGCTTCACTGTCAATCGTATCTTCCACTAAATGTATGGGTGTATCCTGGCTCCCAATGTCATTAACGTTTATATGGTGATCTAAGTTCTTACTTTTGGGGCAAATTAATTTCTCCCTATTACAGCGTAATGCCTTATTAAATGCTTTCTTAACAGTGGTTCTATCATATCCCTTATGTAGAAATCGTTCTTGAAGTATTTGTGACTGAGATTTAAATGTCTCTAAGTCAGTACAATTTCGCCTCATCCGCAAGAACTGGCTGTAGGGGATATTATCAATACATCTTTTTTCATGGCCACTCGTGGGGTGCAAGAAAGAGTTTACATTAGTGCTCTTAAAGTGGGTTTTAGTGAGTAGCTTGTTTTCAGAAACATATATCTCCAAATCCAAGTAGGTGATAGTATTTGGACTCAGCTCACTTGTGAAGGTGAGGTTGAATTCATTCTTATTCAACCCATCCACGAAGTTATCAAATGAGGTGCTATCGCCATCCCAGATGGCGATCACATCATCGATGTATCTCCACCACATGACCAACTGCGGCGGAGATACATCAGCACCCCATATATGTAACGATTCCCACCATCCCATGTATAAATTTGCAAAAGATGGTGCAAAACGTGTCCCCATAGCAGTGCCACACAGTTGTAAATAAAACTCGTGCTCAAATAGAAAATAATTATGTGTCAAAATAAATTCAATTGAGTCGTGAATAAACCTACGCTGATGAAGAGGTAAAGTGCCATGTAGTGATAAGAAATAATTAATCGCATCTAATCCCCCTTTATGGGGAATAGACGTGTACAATGTCTGAACATCTAATGTAACAAGTTTATATGTTGGTTTCCAATTAAATTCAGTGAAAATAGTGAGTAAAGAGGTGGTATCAAGTAGATGTGAAGGTAAAGTGGATACTAGTGGTTGTAAAAAGAAATCTACATAAGAAGAGAGGTTAGCAGTGAGCGAATTAATTCCCGAAATAATAGGTCGCCCCGGTGGATTAATAAGTGATTTGTGAATCTTTGGCAAATGATACATAATAGGGATGGTGGGAGCCGTACAATACAAATAATCAAACTCATGCTTTTTAAGAACATTAGACTCATAAGCAGAGTTTAGCAACTCTTTGAGATCATTCTGGAACTGTACTGAAGGATCTTTGGGAAGTTTACAGTAAGAGCTAGGGTCTGAAAGCAATCTATTTGCCTCCAGACAATAATCTGTTCTATCTTGGAGTATGATGCCTCCACCCTTATCTGCTTCCCTTACAACTGTATTGGGATCTTGACGTAATACTTTTAATGAATGTCTTTCCTGACTAGTCAAATTCATGTTCCAGTTCTTCTGAGTTGACTGATTTCTACATAAGGGATATGATAGAACCACTGTTAAGAAAGCATTTAATAAGGCATTACGCTGTAATAGGGAGAAATTAATTTGCCCCAAAAGTAAGAACTTAGATCACCATATAAACGTTAATGACATTGGGAGCCAGGATACACCCATACATTTAGTGGAAGATACGATTGACAGTGAAGCCATTACATCTAACACTGCACCACAAATTGTGAGGCCAAAAATAAAGAAACACAGGGAAAAATACAGACCAGACAAGGATAACAAGACACCGTATTTCATTACCAAATTTAATAGGTCACATAATAAGATAAAACATATTCTTAATAAATATTGGTACATTTTACATTTGGACCCCATTTTGACAAAGTTTTTACCAGAAAGACCTCCTATTGTTTTTACAAAAAGTGATAATCTTAAAACCATGCTGGCCCCGAGCCTTCTAAAGGGCAGTGTCCCCAATAAGAAGAAGGACCTTAGAGATCTATTGGGGCTTAAAGGTAATCATAGATGCAATAGATGCAAAATTTGTCCAAGGATGCTGACACAAGATCACTTTAAGTCCAAGATGACAGATCGCAAATATGAGATTAAAAATTATATTGACTGTCTGTCCACATATGTTATATATATTTTACAATGTGGGTGTGGACTACAATATGTAGGTCGCACAAAACGCCATCTTAAAATACGTGTGATGGAACACTTAAGAAATATTGTCAACATTCCTAAAACATTGGCCTCTGGTAAACCATTAACCCATTTGCTGTCCCATTTTAAGGATGTCCATCAATGCAGCACCACAGGGGTCAAATACATGGGTATAGAACATATCACCACTACTACTAGAGGTGGTGATAAGGATTTATTTATCGCAAGGAGGGAGCAATTCTGGATATACACACTCCAAACTAAACATCCTGGGGGGTTAAATGATTATGTGGAGTTGACTCCCTTCTTGCGGTAACTAAATGATAGGTGATCTTTTCTTTGCAGTCTGTTTTTATCATTTTTTATCATTTGTTATCAATTTAGCAAAGTTTCAGAATTGAGATGCATTCTATTTTAGCCAATTTTATTCAACATGTCATTGATATTTTTGTTTGTTTTTATGTCTTTTTTTTACCTTGCACATGTTTTTCCTTTCCCTCCCTCCTTCCCCTTTCCCCCCCTTCTTCTCCACATCCATTTCTTTATATTATATGTCTTATGTTTAACTGTTGTATTTTTATGTGATAGCACAATGTTTTATTAATACTACTTTTTTACATATATTTTCAAATGTATTTTATATGTGACACTTGTTAAAAGGGCCACCTGTAGGTATCTCTTTATGTATTTCCACTGGTGAGTGGCACTTTTGTCTCTTATTATCTAATTATTACTCAAAGTGCCACCACTATAATACAGCATCAATATCCTGTTCATTCTAACATCAAGGGGCAGGCTTGGTGAATTTGAACCATCCCCCTTTTCTATTTAACCAATAGTGGATTGGATGTTCTTTTATTGGTATTAACCAATCATCTATGTGGTATATAAAGGACCCCAAACAGGTGCCCCTGATATCGCCTGAGGAAGAATACTTTTGTATTCGAAACGCGTCGCGAAGGGTGTCGCTGGTCTGTTTATCACATACAGCCAGTCTTCACACAAGTGTTTTTATTGCTATTTTTATTGCCATTTTCGATCGAAACGGAAAACGGGCGGGCACTTCCGGGACTACTATAGGGGGCCTCATTTGCCGCGCATGCGCACTACGCAGATCATCACGCCGACAAGCGTGTGAAGCAGAGACGCAGCGCAACCTCTGAATACAGCCCCAGCGCGCGGGGCTTGTTCCTGAAGACTGAGATTACCCCCCTCTTCATCCCATTTGTTGCCCTACCAATAGAAGTGACGATCGTGATCTGGACCATTAAAGTTTTTATATATGTAAGTGCATATTATTATCTTTATTTGTTGTCAATACATATCATATCTCAATCTTGGTGCGCTTTTGTGTTTTTTCTTTTTTCCTAGCGGTGAGTTGTGCAAGTGTTTTCAGGGCAGGATTTTGACCGGAGAATTGTGCCTATATGTATCCGGGATTTCGACCTGATTCCTGGGTACATTTTTGGGGTATCCAACAACTCTGGACCCCGACTACCTAGGCACAATCTGATAAGACTTTCTCCACAAAACCCACCCTGAAACTCATAGCCTAGCAATCTCTGCTTGCTGGCACACCTGGAAAGGTAAAACACAGAAAATTATTTATTGTCACATCATTTTTACACAATGCATTTATAACACTGGGCTCAAGAGCTGACACTCCCAAACCTCAATACATGGATCAAGGATAACGAAGTGCACTTAACTTTTATTGTGAGCATGGATACCCCCTCACCGTCACAGTCATTGCCATAATTTGGTCCTAGGAAAGATTGATCCGTTCATGCATAATTACTGTGCATTACCCCAACTTCTCAGTACATTGAACCAAGCGTATTACAGGGCAGAATGTGGGTGGGGCATGAAACCAGAAGCAAAGGGCGGGGTGAGTTCCAAGCCTCATTCTCAATGTCTACTCTTATTGGCTGGTTGTATTGTTGGAGGATGCTGGGAGTTGTAGTTCTAGTCTGACACAAATGATACGTTACTGAATGCAGAAGCCTACATGTCCCAGAATTCCATGAGCTCAACAGATTGTCATTGGGCAGTGCTGCTATCCATTCATATAACTGCTGCACAGAGGGGTGTGACTTACAGGTAGGAGCTGGTTTGATGCTATAATATTTGCGGTAGGAAACTTTGCAAATGATGTATATTGCTGATAGTTAAACATGTGCAATAGGGACAAAGCTTTGCAAGCAAACATTAAGTGTTTGCAAAGATCGGGGTTAGGGGGGTGAGATCAGATGGAGTGGGGAGACATGCAGAGATCAGGGGGGGAGGTAAGAAATTAAGATATTAGACTTTTCCATTGTGTTATTTTTCATATTCCTGAACGGTTTCATAGTGCTGGTCCTAAAGAATTGTAAATTATTTCATTGAATTCACTGATACAGACAGGTTCTTACATCCACTGTAGCCCCTTGCTAATATCAGGCCTCTTTTAGCATGTAGGCTATGTCAGCACTCTGGCAGTGTAGGGGTTAAACCCATTGCACATGGCCCTGCTGTGAGCTGGCTCTTGGTAAGCTATATTGTTCCAATCTCCAGGCACCTGGGAGGGAAAGAGTTTGACACCCCCTGGATAGATTGGGGGGGGGGGGGGGGGGCTGTGTTTTAGTTTAAGAGAGTGTGCTGCTGCAGGGAGCAAGGCTATAGCCCAGGTTTCTGTAGGGATCTGGGGCTGAGCTTGCTTCATCCTTAGCCAGGGTTAGGTTGGTTCCTGGGAAGAACTGTAGGCAAAGGGGGAACGGCATGCTGAAAACCTGTCCTGTTTTACTGTGTTTGCTGGTGTGCAATAAAAGCAAGCATCCTGTTTAAAAGTTCCTGGCGCCTTGTTCTACATTTTCTACAGCTACTCCTCACTACAGCCTTGGCCTGGACCTACCAGAGAAGCCCTGAGACCTGAGCTACACTATGCTGCAGCCGGTAGAAACCCTGTCTGCAGTGCAAGGAGAGAGTGAATACGTGTACACCCTATCTCCTGCATAGTATATGGTCACCCTTTGATTTAGTAATAAGCTGTACAGTTAATTAAGGATGTGCCTCCTCTGCACCAACTGGGAGGAAGAAAATTGTGTTGCAATAGTTAACAAACCTTATTTTTGTTCAAAACTATAAAACACCTGGCGCCCTTCATTAGCCGAAAGCAAAAAACAAGGGGAGCGCGGGTAAATGGATATCTGCAAAATTAAATACCATAGGATCTGTGGGCAGACTGGTTAATGATGTAGCCAGATTCACCCAACACCTCAATGGTGTGTACAAGATAGAACCACGGTCAATGCACTTCTTGTGGTGTATTCTATGCAAGGATGGGTCAGTGAGAGATTGATAAATATAAATACTCACGGGCTTGTGTCGGTACAGGTACATCTGGTGGTTCTTTCCTTTGTTTGCTCGTCACTCGATGTGGCTCCTTCTCGCCTGGTCGCAATCCGAACTCTCCCCAAGGTGTCAGTAAAACACAGAGAGAGTGGGCATGAAACGTTTCAAATGTAATAAAAACACAAAGAAATAATAAACACTCACATCTAAAAATCCCCCGTCGGATGCAGCAAAGTCCGTGGGGGTCGTCCCGTTCGTGCGCTCCCTGTTTCCGTGTCCGGGCAGCAGTAGATGACACGCAAGACTGGAACGCACCCTCAACGCTTCCCTACGGTGGCCTCCTGGGTACAAATGTCTGGTGAATTGGAGCAACGTGTTTCGCTTAATCAAGCTTCCTCAGGCTCTCTGTAGCTGTGTGACATCCTTCAATGGATTTAAATGCCCTCCTTCCATTCATCCGGGGGCGTCTCAGATGTTATCAATCCATTGAGACAATCTTCATTAACCACCATGTCATTCAACAGAGAGAGCCATGCCCAGACATAAGGAGTCGCCTGCAGGATTTGAGGTATGCACCCCGAGAGACTGACATCCATATATATAAAATTGAATTTTGTGAGATTATTACTAGATGTGGTGAATCTGATTGGTCCGTGGGTCTGTCACTCAGCCTCTGGCCAATCAGATTGGTCCGTGGCCTGGCCCCGCCCCCGCACACCTCTCATTGGCTTGCTTGCTTCTATGACCTCACCCAACCACCCGGCCACTATCCTCTTCTCCTCACCCCGCGGCCTGCCACCCGGCCACTCCCCTCTTTCCTCCTCTCCCCATCAACCCCCCTCACCCGCAGCTCACCTCCCCGCCGGCTCCCCCCACACCCCATCACTTCCCCCTTCACCCGCAGCTCACCTCCCCGCTACCTTCCCCCTCAGCTCTACTCTGGCTCCCAACCCCCGCCGAGGGCGCTCCCCCCTCCCTGCCCCCCGCCACGAAAGACCATTCGCCAAACGGCACAAGCCTCTCAGCGGTAGCTCTGCCAGCCCCCTCTCCTCCTCTCCCCACAACAGCTCCAGCGAGAGGCAGGCAGTGAGCAGCAAGCGTCAGTGTCACTCCGCAGAGTAACCTCTGGTCTTATGTGCGTAAATTAATTTAACACATTATGGAGTGATTATAACTATTAATCGACTTGAAGTATAATATATACCATACAAATTAGCCACATACTGTAGCTAATCTGCTCAACGCTTGATGTCTGTAACAGTTTATGCTTTTAGGAGGCAGTATCTGGCACAATAATGGGGATCAATACTTTTTACGGTTTCTTTTTATGTTTCTCATGTTTGAAGTATAATTATGCAGCTTATACTTTTCTGTGTTTGATTGTCCTTATTTGTATATATCTACTTATAGTGCCTGTCGGAGTGAAATATATAATATATATATATATATATATATATATATATATATATATATATATATATATAGCAACTGTAAATATTCCTGTATATTCATTTGCATGTCTTAGACAGGTCTGCAACCCTGTCTTTCACCATTATCACCCAGCAAACAGCACTTCCACTGCAGCAAGGCATTCTGGGAAATGACATGCAAATGAGCACACAGTGCCACCTTTTATCTCATGCTCACATTACATGAGCAACCCTTAGCCAATGCATGCTGCTTTAAACACAGCTTTTAAGCAAGGACTTGGGAGATGCAAAGTCAGTTAACCCACTCACAGACATGTTTCAACCTTGATGGGTATCATCAGTGTGAGGTTGGCTTGCTGACATTTGCTCAAATATATATATATACAGTGTTCGACAAACCTATACATTTGCACGCCCCGGGTGAGTGGATTTAACATCGTGGCGAGCTCCTATTGGTCCAAGCAGCACACGTGTGGTACTAGGTGGCGAGTAGATTTTTTTGTTCGGCATGTAAATTTTTTGGTGATTTGTCGACCACTGTGTATATATATATATATATATATATATATATATATATATATATATATATATATATATATATTAGTTAACATTTAATATATATATATATTAACATTTCAGCTACTCTGAAAAATAATTTTCCATTTGTGTTTTATTCATAACCTTGATGTATTTGAAAGTCTGATATCAAATCCACTCTTCTTTTGATAGAAACATAAAACCTTAAGTATGTGGTGAGAAACTTCTGTATTCCTCAATCTCTACCTGAAGCATCTGAATAACTTAATGATGAGGAATCATAAGAACTTGAGCATGGATAAGATGATTGGTGAGATATTGAAACAAGCCGTCGGTATCATATACTTTCTGACTGGAGAGGTGAGGTCCACTGAACAATGCCATTATAACACTGCTCATTCTAGAATGTACATTGTTACATCAAGGGATTATATGTAAGACTTTGGTCTTAGGTCTAAGACAAAGGTCTTCAGAAAGCTAGAAGAGGTCATGCACTGAAGCTGGAGGTTGGGGCGCTCAGGGAAATTGTGAGGAAGTACTTAGTGGAAAGAGTGGTGGATTCATGGAATAGTCTCTCGACAGAGGTGGTAGAGGCTAATATAATAAGGGAAATAAAAAATGCTTGGGAAAGATATGAGAAAAAGTGTGTGCCGAGTACGCGCATTTTTTTTATTTTTATAACTTTCATTTTATTGAGTTTTTCAAAGATATAGTACAACATAACATGCATATCATTTGTAATATGACTGCGAGAGAATTAATCTTACAACACATGTTAAGTGGGACCGCCCGACTTTTCGAGCCCTAATCGGTCGGGCGGCTCACTGCCTGTTAGTACATTAGCTGAACAATCTTGTGACTGGTGTAAATAATAAGGGTTGGGACAATGTTGGTAAACATTATTCATAAATTATAAAACACAACACACAAAAAAAAAAAAAAAAACAGGGGGAGGAGGGATGGAGAGGAGAGGGGAGGTAAATGATACGAAGATCTGTGGTGCTTCACTCTGTGTTTGCCATGTCACGGTCGGGACTGGAGCTGCGCTTATGGGCGGCAAACCCCGTTTAGCATTAATTGGACGACTGGGGTGCTACTGGTTCGCGTTCTGCCCCCCTATGTTGGGTAGGGTTAGCCCCTCCCAAGGAGAACGCATTAGTTTCTATCAAAGCCAAATCGATTCTTTCTCAACCCCTGGGATATCCGTCTGGGCCAGCCAAGGCGTCCAGACTTTTAGGAAATTGGTGCCAGTGTTGTTAACTAAACTCGTTAACTTCTCCATCTGGCATATGAACCACATTCGGTTCCGAATCTTTGGGATATTTGGGATGTCAGGGCCTTTCCATAATGCTGCAATCTCGCACCGCGTGGCTATTGCAAAATGTGCGATTAGTTTATTATTTGCTTTGGTAAGGCCCGTTAATGGTCTGTTCAAAAGGAACAGCCATGGGTCAGGTGGAATTTCGAGGTCAAAAATCCTCTGAATCCAATTTCTAATGGTTTCCCATAGTGGGGAGATCCGCGGGCAAGACCACAGCATATGTAACAGGTCTGCTGTTCCTCCGCACTGTCTTGGGCACAGTGGGGAGGAACCCTGTACAAACCGAGATAATTTCAGCGGGGTGAGATACCATCTCATGAGGACTTTATATGCGTTCTCCTTGAGAGTGGAGCAAATAGAGCTCTTTGCTGTTGCTAGATAAATAGCCTTCCACTCCTCCTCCTCAAGAATCTCCCCTAAAACAGCCTCCCATTGGGATCGGAAGGAGAGTACTTGTGGCTCCCGTGCAGCGGAACTGATTACTTCTCTATATAATTGTGAGATGAGTCCCGTAGTGTCTGTTTCTGCCAGACAGAGCTTTTTGAAAGATGTCAATGGGGGATATGGGGTGAATTTATTGTAAAACGCTCTGACCTGGAGATATCTAAAGAATTCTGAATGAGGCATATCTTTTTCAAGTCTAATATGATCGAATAGTTTTAGCAAGAAAAGAGAAGTTGCGCCAAAAAGAAAATCCTACTGTTCAATGTGTAGCTTCAGTTCTTTCCACAAAAGGAGATTCGCTGTCGAGTCTCTCAGAGGTGATTCACCAACCTCTGTATAGGTGTAGGTAGAAAAAAGGGGAAGGGTCCTCAGGCGCGTTGCTCCGCTTGTGTCTCCACGGCGTTTAGGACGTATAAAATTGAAGGGAAGAAAGGGGAACCACAGTGAAAAAACAACACAAAGGTTATATGCAATTCACTTCTTCCTTTATGGGGAGGGGGGGGAGGAGTAGACAATAAAAATTCACTTTTTGATCGAATGTTTTGATCTTCCTATTATAACCCTCCAGGTCTCGAATACGTTTATAACCTTTCTGTTTCCAGATTGAAATATTACTACCTATCAGGCCCGGAGCGAACATAGAATTATTCCACAAGGAGGTCATCATGGAATGTTTTGTCATGAGGGAATGTCTCAGCTTATTTGCCTCCCAGATCAATAGCGAGTTGGTCATTGAGGAGAGCGGTGTGGCAGCGAATTTTTGTGCGGTTTTGGGCAACCAAATCAGGCTGCGGAGTTCCAATGGGAAACATGCAGCGCTTTCAAGCTCCACCTAGCGTTTCAAATTTGGGTTGGATTGCCATTGAACAATTTGGCTTAATTGTGCCGCTTTGTAGTATAACAGACAGGGCACTGCTAACCCGCCTGCCAGGACAGGTCTTTTCATATTCAGTTTATTAACTCTCGGTTTCCCCCCCCCCCTATAATATTAGATAGCTCAGATTGAAGTGAGAGTATTTCCTTCGTTTTGAGTGGTACGGGTAGTGTTTGGAAAAGGTAGAGGATACGGGGGAGTAAATTTATTTTAACGCTATGTATCCTACCGATCCAGGAAATTCTCTGAGAGGTCCATCTATATAAAGCAGATTTTAGAGTCCGAATCAGATTAGGATAATTCGCTTTATAGATGCTTGTGGTATCTTTAGTAATATGGACTCCCAGATATTTGATGCATTTTTTTTGCCAATTAAATTTGAAGTTCAGTTGTAAAAGTTTCTCAGTATGTCTAGGGAGATTGATGCTAAGAGCCTCAGATTTAGACAAGTTTATTTTGAACCCTGAGAGCCTTGAAATTCTGTCCAATAGGTCAAATAAATTTGGGAGGGAGGTGAGAGGTTTTGTAACAATCAAGAGGGTGTCATCTGCGTATAGGGCCGCTTTATGAGATTGTGAATACGCGTTTAACCCTGAGATGTCTGGGTTGCCTCTGATTTGTGCCGCCAGTGGTTCGATACAAAGGGCGAATAAAAGGGGAGATAGTGGGCAGCCCTGTCTTGTGCCGCTCTTTATTTGAAACGGCATAGAGGGGTAGCCCTGGTGTATGACCCTGGCGGTAGGGCCTGAGTAAAGCGCGAGAATCGCCTCACTCATCTGATCTCCAAACCAAATGCCGCAAGCGTCTCCTTCAGATAAGGCCAGTCTATCCTATCGAAAGCTTTTTCTGCATCCAGACTTAACAACATACTTTGAGTGTTTGTTTTATTAGCCAATTCTGTCAGATCAATAAATCGTCGGGTATTATCCGCTGCCTGCCTCCCTTTAATAAATCCGACTTGATCTGGGTGTATAAGTCTGGGTAGGATATGACAGAGTCTATTGGCCAGTAATTTAGCGTATAATTTGATATCTGTATTGATTAATGAGATTGGCCTGTAGCTTTTGCAGTCCAGCGGATCCTTACCAGGCTTATGAATTAGGGAAATCGACACCTGCAACATTGTCTTGGGGATAGGAGCTCCCGCTAAAATTGCGTTAAACACTTGGAGCAGCCTCGGGGCGAGTAATTTGACAATTTTTTTGTAATATAACCCCGAAAAGCCATCTGGTCTGGGGGCCTTTGATGGTTTTAGTTCTTTAATTGCCTGTGAGAGCTCCTCAATGGTGAAGTCTGCACATAGGGCTGCTCTGTCTGAGTCTGTCAATCTCACTAGATTCGAGCCGGCTAGGAAATCTCGCAGAGCCCCGCTCGTTTTGGGATTATGGGCCACTTTTTCCCCATTGTTTAGGGATTCATAAAAAGAACCAAATTCCTCCACTATTTTCATCGGGTTGGTTGTGGTGGTCCCGGATTTTACGCGTATGGCTGCTATGTTATATTTAGACTGCCTATCTCGCAGCATACGTGCCAGCATTGTGTCCGGTCTGTTTGCCTTTTCGTAAAATTTCCTCTTAGACCAACTCAGTGAGTTCTCCGCTCGAGAAGTCAATAAGAGATTTAATTCAATTTTGGTGTTTTTTATATCCTGTAAGGATTGAGGATCTGGTCTGCTCTTGTGTTTTAAAGAGAGGGAATGTAGTTTAGATTGGAGCGCGATAATTTTAGTATCTCTCTTTTTTTCTTTTGGCCGTGATATTAATTAGTGTGCCTCGTAACGTTGCCTTATGAGCCTCCCATAAGACTAAGTGGGAACTGACCGAACCTAAGTTAATTTGGAAAAATTGTTTTATTTCATTTCCAATATCCGCACACACTGAAGGGATTTTTAGGATTGATTCATTTCGTTTCCAGTTCGCGCCAGGTCTAATAGCCTGAATATTGTTGCACCTGAGCTCTATCGGTGCGTGGTCTGACCACGAAATATCATGGATCCTGGCCCAGGAGACCATCGGAACCAGTTGACATGAGACAAAAAAAGTAATCGATTCTGCTGTATGTACCATGTGGATGGGAGTAGAATGTATAGTCTCTATCTGTCGGGTTCAACTCTTTCCAGATATCAGTTAATTGATTTGCTTTGAAGCGCTATCCCAGCTTTTTTGTTATCGGCCCTTGTCCCACCTGATCTGTCCACATGAGGATGCATGACCATATTGATGTCGCCCGCGAGCAGGACACTCCCCTTAGCTGTGTGGTTTAAAATCTTAAAGAAGCGATCGAAGAAGGATGCGTCCTGCTCGCAGGGGGACTACACAGAGGCCAGAGTGATCGGTTTACCTCGTATTGTGCCTGTAACAATTATATATCGGCCCTCTGTATCCCGTTTAGTTGACTGTAGAATAAATGGCGTCTGATTTCGAAACAGTATAGCCACCCCCTGTTTTTTGACAGGAGCTGAGGACAGATAGACCTGAGAGAACTCTCTGTCTAGGAGTTTAGGGGTATCAGTCCTGCTAAAATGCGTCTCTTGTAACAATAATACGTCTGCCTGTTTTCTTTTATAATCTGAGAAAGCGATCTTTCTTTTGGTGGGGTGATTAAGGCCCTTGACATTATGGGAGATTAGTGTCAGCACCATCATCTAGTGTGTGTATACCATAGCAGCATAATGTTCGTCCACTCACCAGAGTCGTCGTCCTTCGAGTTGATTATTACCCTGTTTAAGATATGTCCCTGAATGGTGACCTTTCTGTCGCACCTGAGTTGGTATATCCCTCTGTGTGGGGAAGAAGGAGGGAGGGAGGGGGGGGGCAGGGAGGGTCGGGAGGGGGGGGGGAGGACATTACATAGGAGAATACACAAGGAAAAAAACTCATATTAAACCTAAAAAACAAAACATGTATAAAATCACAAACAACGTGAAAAAACAAGAGCCGACTCGGGGCCCCCGAGTGCGGCTCTTTCGCCCGAGGGAGTGGGCCACTGTTCCAGCATCTTTTTCCGCTGGGACCTGCCCTCCCTGGGTCTTGTCTGCGATCCCTTGATTTTAGGGGCCGAAACGAGGAACACCTGCGCGCCGACACGGGTATTCCCACCGGCGCCGTTCCATATGCAATCGCAACAGCGGGCGAACTGAACAGCTTGTCACGGGACACTAACGAGAGCTATATAAAGTCAACAATGGTAAACGGTCCCCTTTTGTCTAAGAGCGTCTTCCGATGACAACAGTATTAACGATACTAACAATCTAACCTAACTATACTAAACAGTCAGAACAAACTAAACAGTATGAACAAAGAACATAAGCGAAGAGGATTATGTTTGACCTGTAAGTGAACCCTTAAGTACCTAACCCTAGACTTATGCGCGTCCGTTATGGTATCTAATATACTCTTTAAAACAGTGACAATGTGTTACTTTTGATTGCTTATCTCCGCGGCCCATTATATATACTAGTAGATAGAGTCTACAGGTGAACTATAGCTATTTGTGGGTCTGACGTGTGTGCGTGAGAGGCAGCTGGGGGGAGGGATGGCAGCGCTGCTAATCGTGGGGAGCTTTACTGACGGGCAGCGTTCTCCATCTAACCCTGCCCCCGACTCCCCCCCCCTCTGCTACTCTCCTCCCCCTTTCCCCTCTTCCAGTCGAGTCCCCGTACTTATCTCTTATCCCTCCCCCTTTCCCCTATCTCCCCCCCCTTTCCCCATCCCTCCCCCTTTCCCCCATCTCTCCCCCCTTTCCCCCAACCCTCTCCTCTTTCCCCCATCTCTCATCTCCCCCCCATCTCTCATCCCCCCCATATCTCTCATCTCCCCCCCCATATCTCTCATCTGCCCCCCCAATATCTCTCATCTCATCTGCCCCCCCCATATCTCTCATCTCATCTCCCCCCCATCTCTCATCCCCCCCAATCTCTCATCCCCCCCCATCTCTCTTCCCCATCTCTCATCCCCCCTCCCATATCTCTCATCTCCCCCCCCCATATCTTTCCTCTCGTCTCCCCCCCATATCTCTCCTCTCATCACCCCCCCCCCCGCACGTCCAGGGCCTGCTCCGTGGCCGAAGGGGCTGCGACGCATCAGAGCAGCCCTGTCAGCGTCAAGGGAGGGACGCCGCAGCCACTGGGGCAGGTCCCCTGTGTCTGCCTCTGTAGATCTCCCGGCGTATCCGGCCGCACGGCTTCTCCTGCTCAGGGCCTCCTCTGGTCCCCCCCCTCGCTGCCGCGACGTCACCGGAAGGCGCCGCGACGTCACGGGAAGGCGCCGCAGCCTCCACAGTCCGTGTCCCGATCTCGCGAGATGTGGGCGGTTCTCCGTGACGTCATCTGGGTAGCCCGCGAAAGTCAGAAGTACTCCCGCCCGCTACGAGGAAGGAGCAAGGCAAGATGGGTGCCACTTTAAAAACGCATGCGGATCGTGGGTAAGGTAGTAGATTAGCTGTCCATTGCCAGCGTCTAAATATGTATCCGAAGGTAATCCATGTTCCGGACGGGGGGTTTTCAGTACAAGTAACATTGGCTAAGTCTTTGGTGGGTTAATAATGCGTGGGATCACTTTATGGAGAGCTAGCCTCCCCCCCACGTAGAGCGGATCTCCGCATGGCTGGGTCCCACTCTGTTCCACATGGGAGCTGGGGCGCCATCTTTGGCTGCTGTCAGTCTGGGAGGGCTCAAAGAAGGCTCCGAAACTCCCACACTTTTATGGAAATCTGCGCTATCGTCCACGCTTTTGAGAGTGTGAGCTACCCCATTCTTTAATACCATTAAAGCGCAGGGGAATAGCCAACGGTAGCGCACATCCCTGTCTCTTAGAATTCTTGTGACTGGGGCCAGTGTACGCCTTTTAGCTAGGGTAGCAGGGGACAAGTCCTGATATACCTGGAACTTAACCTGGTTGAATTCCATCACCTTAGATTCCCTAGAGATTCTGCATGTTTCTTCTTTGACCCGGTAGTGGTGGAAGCGTAGCACTATGTCTCTGGGGGGTCTCCTTTTTGGGGCTTTCCTTTCAGTGCCCAATGACATCGATCCAGGAGGCGTTCCCCCCCTGTCTTGTCTGGGAATAACTGTTCCAGCCAGCCTGCTGTAAATTCCTCAGGGTCTGTGATAGTCTCAGGGACCCCTTGCAATCTAATATTGCATCTCCGGTCTCTATTCTCCCCGTCTTCAATCTTGTCCTCCAGGGTTTTAACTTGCTGTGTTAAAGTGAATATCTGGGACTGGGTAGTCGTTAAGGCTCCTGTTGTCTCATCTCCTTTGGTCTCTAGGGCATCAGTCCTCTCTCCTAATACGTCCACAACTTTACGCAATGCCCACAGCTCAAATTTGAAGAATTTCTTCATGTGGGTACAGAATTCTTTCATGTCCTTGCGGCGCATGATTTCTAAGTCCTCCGATTCAGGGTCATCATCTGCTAACTCCATCTCTGGGTCGGAGCATGGTGGAGGTGCTGGGGTCCCTGCTTTGCTTGTTTTTGCCGATTCTTTGCTGTTAAAGTATGTGGTGACCGGCTGCTTTTTTTTCCTGAGTGTTTTGACCGTTGCCATCTCTAGACGTTTAGACGTACTTTCGTGGGAGAATGGGTAATAAACACCCGCTGTTGTTGCTTTAAATTGATTTATAGGCACCGGTGGGACTGGAGCTCTGCCACTAAGCTGCCATTCACCGTCCCGTCGCCCCGCCTCCGAGTACGCGCATTTTAAGTGAAACATCTTTGTTTTGTCACAGAAATTATATTTGTGATGGTGATGTTTTTAATTAAAAATCAAAACAGAATTTCGTTGCCAAAACGCAAAGAAGTTTGACTTAGAACCTGCGTGCGCGGCACCCCCCCTCCTGTTTTACATATTTGTACTTGTATGTATGTATGTATGTCTTTATTTATATAGGCCATTAATGTACATAACGCTTCACAGCAGTGATATACATGACAATCCTATAAATAACAAATAATTTAAATAACACATAAAGGGAAGAAGTGCTTCAGACATAAAAGTAACATTTAGGAAAATAAGTCTCTGCTCCGAAGAGCTTACAATCTAATTGTCTGGTAGGAAGAACATACAGAGACAGTAGGAAGGCGTTTTGGTAAGTGCGTCTGCAAGGGGCCAAGGTTTATGTTTGAGGTGTTAAATATCAGCCATGGAGCTAGTCATATGCTTCTTTTAGCAGTTGTGTTTTCAGGTGGGTCTTAAAAGTGGATAGAGAGGGTGCTAGTCGGGTATTGAGGGTAAGGGTATTCCAGAGGTGTGGGGCAGTCAGTGAGAAGGGTTTAAGGCGGGAGAGGGCTTTAGATACAAAAGGGGTAGAGAGAAGGCGTGCTTGAGCAGAACGCAAGAGTCGGGATGGTGTACAGTATAGCGAGCAATTAGGGCTGAGATGTGATAGGAAGCCAGGAGAGGGATTTGAGCAGGGGAGACGCGGAGACAGATTTCGGAAATAGTAGCGGGATTTCTGGCAGCAGCGTTTAGGATAGATTGTAGGGGAGACAGGTGAGAGGCAGGAAGGCCGGACAGCAGGAGGTTACAGTAGTCGAGACGGGAGAGAATGAGGGCCTGAGTCAGAGTTTTTGCAGTCGAGCAACAGAGGAAAGGGCGTATCTTGGTAATATTGCAGAGGAGAAAACGACAGATTTTAGAAACGTTTTGAATGTGAAAGAGGAGTCGAGTGTGACCCCTAGGCAGCGTGCTTGGACTACTGGGTGAATTATATAGTACTTCCAACAGTAATGTGGAAAGAGGTAGTACTTCTATATTTATAGTAACTGTGAATTCCTTGTGTGCGTGTCTCCGTGTGTGTGTGTACCTGTGGTGCGTGCCTGCGTGCTGCGCCGGCGGCTACTGTGCAGGCGCACCGCTGGGCACGCTTGCGCAGTACACGCCGCGTCAGGCCTGCACCTGCGCACTAGGGCATGCCTGCGCAGTAAGTGCCGTGGGGTGCGCCTGCACAGTAGCCGCCGGCGCAGCACGCAGGCACGCACCACAGGTACACACACTACTGTGCAGGTGCGGATGGACACGGCGCCTACTGTGCAGGCGTGGCCAGTTGCAGCATCTTCTGCCAGCAGTGACATCACTTCCGTTACTGCACTTCCATCTCCAACAAGGAGATTTACTGCAAGGAAAAATGTTCATATGGTAGGTGCCAGTATAGAAGTTTCACTTCATAAATATAAAGACAAGGATCAAAGTAGGTTTGATGTTATACAAAATGTAGGAGAATTCATGTAAAGAAGATGACAGTAGAGGCGAGAGTTTGACATTGGGCATAAGGGGAGAATAGAGAGAGACCAGTATGGGTAGAGATGGATGTGACTGGGTAGAGCACAGATCATAGAAATATGTGGCTATGTAGACGGGAGAGGTAAAGTGATTGAGCAGTTATATAATGCATGGTCTGGTGGCGATATCATTGGGCAGAAGATACAAGGTCGATTGCAAGTTTTAGTTGGTATGTATATATTTTGCATTGCCAGTTTAATGGTGCTAGAGGAGAAGATGCATAAATGTACGTTTTTATTCAAAAGCTACTGCACATCAATCAAATTGTGAGCACCAGAACTGTCCTCCTATTGAAGGATGATTTTTAAATTGCTACATCTCTCAATCTGTAGGAATATTGTTTTGTGAAGAAACAACACAAGCATGTCCCCCACACAACCCCTCTCTGCGTGTCAGAAGACTTCTGCAATATCCAGAGTCTCATCCTGGATTGTCCAACTAATTTGATGAATGAGAAGATCATGGAACATGCCACCAAGATCATTCATCTATTGACTGGAGAGGTGAGATTATATCAACTTTATGCCAATGTGGAGACCTTTACTGAAGTAGGCACCTATAATGAAAAGTTATGTGATTTGGGCAGAAGGCTTCTGGGTGCAGTGAGAAGGATACAGAAGGGGATACGTCTGTTGAAGTAGGTAATCGGTAATCGAGAAAAGCATAGAACTATACAGTAGGGCAGTTAGCTGCATATGACCCAGAACAAGAAGGACAGAGAAATAAGAGCATGCCCCCAATAAAACATTTTAGCAGAACATGCTGAACTGTACTAGAAGATATCTGGGAGAGTGGGTATCAAAGCCAGTGGTGATTGTCTCTGTCACATAGTAAAATGGGGGAAAAAAAACAATCGCAATTCCACCTGATGGTTCCTGCCAAGAATGGTGTAATGGGGCGGTCCCAAAATAGTGAAGTGAAGAGTGATTGAAAGTGTCAATTAATAAGTGCAAAATAAATTGTGAACTCTTATATAAACAAAGATATCACATGTGATTAGGGGTGTGTGCGAAATCCCACATTCAACCAACTATACCGGTGCGCCGACGAGTATTCTAACACTTGCCTTAAACTTGCCTTGGAAAATCTGGGGCTATCACCAACAAGATCCAGGTACATGCTGCATACATTCTGTAAACATTTCAGTGACATTTCTGCAGAGACTAATGGCCCATTGGATTAACACAGCAGGGGTCCCTGGAAGTCCCATTCAGTTTGAATGGGACTGCCAGGGACCCCCGCTGTTAATCCGATGGGCCATTAGTCTGTCTGCAGAAATGTTGCAGCATGTACCCAGCATGTTTCCCAGTATGTACCCAGTATGTACCCAGTATGTATCTGGGTCTTGTTGGTGATTGCCCCAGATTTGTTTTAGAATACTCGTCGGCACTACAGTAAATACCAAATCACCACCACAATATTTTGCAAGTATACATGTGATAAGAAATGAAAAAGAGTTCTGATTTAACCCTCTATAGATCGTTCCAAGGACTATATATCAGTCTTTTCTTTCTTCCATGTGAGGGGAGCGCGGATGGTTCACAGCGTATATGAAAAATAGAAATTAAACATGTATGGTAAGGTATCTTAATGTCAAAAATGTGTGATGGTAATCCACTCACACATTCCTCTTTCAAAAATAAGGCAGGTTAGAGACACGTTCTCTCTCTAACTGGAGCTATGGTAGGACAGGTAGCAGAATTTTAAAAACCTCAATGGCGATCTCCCCCAGGATGTCAGGTGTAAGGTACTTTCTCTCTCCGAGATATAGGAAAGCTCACAATAGTATAGTATGTCCACTATTATATTGTAGATTGCAATGTATAACAAGATTGGAGCACAATTTTTTTCACACAAGGACCTCTCTTTTGAGGTGGAAATTTGAGCAGAGGGTGAAGAATATCTTCTGGTTTTAAGAAGCTCATCATCTGGCCAAAACGAATGAACCAATACATTTTACCAGTGACCGGGCTAATTACAAAAAAAAAATGGCAAAGATCAAATGATCTTCCCGCATATGCCTTTTCTTTGTCCTCTCTCTCTCTCTCCACAGACACTCCAACTGTCTTTTGTCCAGTGTTGTAGTGGGTGTACACCTTTAAATAAAATTAAACTTCATCACGAGCAATTAATTATATTCTTATTTTTGTAAGAACTTGCAAGTTTCTGGATGGTAATTTTGTATATTATAAACCGGCGTCCCCATTATTTAACTCTCGCACAAGACTTGCACACAGGTAGGATTCATCAGGTACAAATCATTAGCATTTTCAGGTCCGTTTTTACAGCTCTTGTCAAGGGCACAACAATTAATTGCCGTCACCAAGACTACTTCTGTATATGAGAACCTGACTCATAGTCACTTATTGCTGTGGCGAAAGATATTACCACAGACACACAGGGATTACTCAAACAATCAACCCTTTTACCATATTTATACCTGAGAATCTAATAAAACGTTTTGGGGGAAAAAAATAAATAATTTTCCCTACCTTGCACCTATACCTATGGCATGTTCCCCACTCAGATTCACAATACATGAGACTCCCTGAGCTTCTCCATCCAGGCGGGGAAGACCCCTCTTGGGAATCCACACTTCGGACTATTCCAGATTCTTTTTTTTTTTTTACCAAATTTTTTTATTAGGCAATAATAATTGTTAACAAATTTGTTAAAACAGATCATATGTGGCCTAATACAGTTTTTAACATTTTGAAAGAAAGAGACTCCACGTCCCCCTGTTCCTCCGGGGTCAATCGGGGTAGCATGGAGTTGAAACAGAAAGAAGATGAGAGAGAAAGGAGAGAGGGGGGAGGAGGGGGGGGAGGAGAGGGGGGGGACCCCCTCGTCCTGATCCGCCCAAACACTTGCCATCTCCTATGATGGCCTCCAGGGCTGTATTTATGTATTAGTTCTATTGGTCTGGGTCATACGTGTGTACCACGGATCCCAAGTTTTGTTGAAGGTGGTAGTGGACCTTTTCACAAATGCAGACAGTCTCTCCATGTCTTTTACATCATTGATTCTGTTTATCACCGTCTGTCTGGAGGGGGGGAGACACCTTCTTCCAGGCGGCTGCCACCGCACATCTGGCCGCCGTGAGAATAAGGGAGATTAATTTGCCTGTTGGTCGGTCCAGTGTCTCTAGGGGCCTGGCCAATAGGTAGGTCAGCGGTTCAATTGGGATTGTGAGGTCTGTGACCTCTTTTATAAGATTATGTATAGTTTCCCAGTATTTTTGAATTTCTGGACATGACCACCAGATGTGGGCCATGTCCCCCCGTTGACCGCAGCCTCTCCAGCATAGGTCGGAGGCCTGTGGGTAGATTTGGCTAATTTTGGCTGGGGTAAGATACCAGCGAAACAGGATTTTATAAATATTCTCTTTTATTGTGGTGCATATGGAAGTTCCTGAGGCTGTTTCCCAAATACTTTCCCAATCCTCTCGGTCTATAACAATGTCCAATTCTGCTGCCCAATGCAGCATATAGTCGTGCGTCGGAGCTTCTGAGGCTTTCTCAAGCTCTGCACATATTTGCGTTATAAGACCTTTCTGATGGCCGGGCTCTCTGCAGAGCCTTTCAAAGCCAGTGAGAGGGGGAAATTCCAACGTTGGGGATAATGTTTGAATGAAGTGCCGAATTTGTAGGTATTTGAAGACGTTTAGGTCTCTTAGTTCATATTTGGTCCGTAGATTTTGATAACTCAGGAACTGCCCCAATCTCAGGAGGTCAACAATTGCTCTGATATTTTTGGTTTCAAATTGGTCAAATTGTCTGGGCTCACATCCAGGTGGGAATTTTGGGTTTTTGTGAATTGGTGTAAGTTGGGAGTGAGGTGACATGAGCTTAAATTTATATCTGCATTTCATCCAAATTTCCCAGGTGTGTCTCATTGGGCCTAATTGGAATTTGTTACTTGGCATGTCTTCCTAACTCATGGACCAAAGGCAAGCTGGTAGTGAGGGCGTCCCGGCATAATGTGTTTCTATACCTAGCCAACAGTATTGTTTCGGGCTAGTGTTCCAGACCACCGCCTGTCGCAGTTGTGCGGCCAGGTAGTATCTTGACACGTCTGGGACTCCTAGTCCTCCTCTCCCCCTTGGGGCCAAAAGAACCGTTTTGGCAACTCTAGGTTTTTTACCTTGCCAAATAAAGTGGAAAATTGATTTTTGAATATTCTTTAATTCTGAGCCAGGGATGGGGACCGGGAGTGTCTGGAAGTAGTATAGCAATCTTGGGAGTATGTTCATTTTAACCGAGACCATCCTCCCGATCCATGATATTTGGTATCCTCCCCATTTGTCTAGATCTTGTTTGATTTTTTTGAACAGTGCCGGATAGTTATGTTGGTAAAGAGTTTGGTAAGTCCTCGATATCTTAACTCCCAAGTATTTGATACAGGAGGAGCTCCAACGATAGTTAAAATTTAGTTTGAGGAGTTTCCCTCTGGCTCTGGCAGGCTTAGATTCAGGGCCTCCGATTTGTCTTGGTTTATTTTATATCCTGAAATTTGTCCAAATTCATGGAGTTCTTTATGAAGGTTGGGTAGGGAGATTTGAGGTTTGGAGAGGGTTAGTATGACATCATCAGCAAATAGGGATATTTTGTGCTGCCTTTGTCCAATTTCTATTCCCTGGATGTCTCTATTGAGCCTTATTGCTGATGCCAGCGGTTCTATGGTTAGTGCAAAGAGGAGAGGAGATAAGGGGCACCCCTGTCGAGTACCATTTGTAATCTCGAACCTCTGGTTATTGCCGCCGGGTAATTTTACCGTTGCTGATGGGTTGTGGTATAATCTACGGACCCCCTCTAGGTATGCGTCTTTGAAGCCGAATTTACGCATAGTTTGGTCCAGGAATTGCCAGTTTATCCTATCGAACGCCTTCTCTGCATCTAGGCTTAATAAAAGTGCTTTGGTCCCCGAGAGGTGGACATGCTCAATTATGTTGATTATCTTCCGAGTATTATCTGAGGCTTGTCTGCCCATTACGAATCCGACTTGATCTATATTTATGAGCCTCGGTAAGATGGGATTTAATCTGTTAGCCAGAATTTTACTATATAGTTTGAGATCACTGTTAAGTAGGGAAATTGGATGATAGCTTCCACACTGCATCGGGTCTCTGCCGTCCTTGTGAATGATGGCCAGATTAGCTAAAGACATTGATGCGGGAATCTGATTCCCTTCCAAGAAATGGTAAAATGTAGCTAGAAGATGTTTGGATAGTGTGGGCAGGAATCTTTTATAGTAGACATTGGTGAAACCGTCAGGGCCAGGAGACTTGGTGATCTTTAATGATTTGACCGCCATTTCCAGTTCCTCTTTTGTAATCTCAGCATTGAGGACTGTGTTCTCCTCCTCCGTTAAGGTGGGGAGTTGGCATTTATTCAGATATTGTGTTATATTTTCTATGGTTATTGGTGGAGAGCGGTCATTTTTGGATCTGAGGTTATATAACTCTGTGTAGTATTTAGTGAATTCCTCTGCGATTTTATTCTCACTATATTGTATCTCACCAGATTTACTTTTGATAGCTGTTATTTGGGATCGCTTTTGCACCCCTCTTAGTTTACTTGCTAAGAGTCTGTCAGCCTTGTTCCCTTTGTCGTAGTACAGTTGGTTTGTCCATTTAAGGGCCTTTTCCACATCCTCCAGCTGAATTTGCCTAAGTTTTGATCTAGTTGCAAGCAATTGTTTATATAGTTTTTTTGTAGGGTCTGCCTTATGGGCTTGTTCTATTGTTTTAATGCTATCTGTTAGTTCCTTGATTTGTATTAGGCGGGCTTTTTTCCTATGGGAGGCGATGGAGATGATTTTCCCTCTGATGGTTGCCTTATGGGCTTCCCATAGGATTGCTGGAGAGGAAACTGTACCTGTGTTGAGAGAGAAATAGTCCTTAAGTGAGGCTCTTATTTCCCTTTCTATCTCTGGGTGATTTAATAGCGAATCGTTAAGTCTCCAAGAGTAATTTGTTGTTTTTTCAAAGGGGAGTGATAATGTCAAGGTGATTGGGGCGTGATCCGACCAGGTGATAGAGCCAATGTCTGATTCAGTGGTTGCCGCCAGTACGTTTTTTGTGGTCAGGAAATAATCTATTCGAGAATAAGTCTGGTGAGGAGCTGAGTAAAATGTATAGTCTCTCTGGCCCTGATGCTGGGATCTCCATATGTCCACTAATGAAAATTCATTTAGAATTCCCCTAAACCTTTTCCCCTTGATCTGGGAGTGGGTTGTGCGGGGGGGTCCCGTCGTGGTTGATCTATCCTCGGTGGGGTTTAGCACCATATTTAGGTCTCCTCCCACTATCATCGAGGATAGATATCCCGGGTCGACGCCCTCGAGAACAGTCTGTAGAAATTCAATTTGGTTTTCGTTTGGGGTGTATACATTGAACAGGGCAATTGTCGAGCCCGCTAAAGAGCCATACACCACTAGAAATCTACCCTCTGGGTCCGCTGTTGTTTTGATATGATTGAATGGGGTGCCTTGTCTGATCAGGATAGCTACACCCCTTTTCTTACTGCTGAATGAAGCAAAAAAGCTTGTCGGGAACATTTTTTTGAATAAATTTGGGGGGTCCTGGGATGTGAAGTGGGTCTCCTGTAGGAATATAATGTCCCCCCCTGTTTTTTTCATGTCCTGGAGGGCCAATCGTCGCTTTCTATGATTTTGCAGTCCTTTTACGTTTAGAGATCTGACTCTAATCGGGGCTGACGTTGCCATTTTAATGCTTTAAATTTATGGTGCGTGGGCTTGAGGTCTCAGCTTTCCCACTAGCTGAGACCCTGCTCCCATTTTTTGGTGAGATGATGTGCACGGGGCAGTTTTTTAAAGTAGGGGGTATGGCTTCTATGACATTCTTTGAGGGCTTATAGTCGGGCTGCTCAGGCGAGGGGGTGGTTGGGGGAGGGGAGAGGGGAGGGGGATAGATCTGCCGGGACAGGGTCAGCAGATGAAGGAGAAGTGAGAGTAGGCCTTGAAAAGGTCTAAATGTGGTTTTGCCTTGTCTCCGAGAGACCGGCATTCGGGTAGGTTTACCCGTTCTGGGGTGGGTCCGGGGCCCGAGGTCAGGGGTGCAACAGTGAGGTCCTGGCCCTCTGTTGCTTGTGTGACCCTTCGACCCTTCGACCTTTGGTTACAGGTAGGTGTATGGGAAGGGGGGGGGTGGAGGTGGGGCTACAGCGGGAGGGGGGGGATTGGTATTGGGAAGGGGGGGAAAGGGGGGGTAGAGGGGGATGGGAGGGGAGTGGTTGTTAGGGAGGTAAGGAACGAGGTGGGCGGGGGTAGGGAAGGAAGGAGGGGGGGGCAGATGGGAGGGGAGAAAGAAAAATGTAGATCAGGGTCTGTAGTTGAGTAGCCGTGAGTTATATGGTACTGTTATAACATCTTTTGCATACTGATAAGATATGGTACACATTGTGATATCATTAGTTAACATAGGTACGGGGAACATCGTTTTAGTTATACATTTTGTAGTACAGAGTTCTGGCTTTGCCTCGTCCGAGGCGTAGGCCTTTTGGGAAATACTCCGAATGTGTCAAGAGGGTCAGAGTCCGTGTTCGGTGCAATGTTAGTCAGCATATATCTAATTTGCACTTCTTAGAGGTAATCGGAGTGTAGAGCAAGGTGTGTTTGAGTTATGTGTTGGTTGTGGCTTGGTTCCTGACACATAACTGGGTGTGTTATTGAGTTGAATGTGGTGGTTAAGTAGTGTATGACTAAGTGTTGTGTTATCTTTGGGTTGGTGATCTGTACCTTTTAGATATTTACAGAATTGCATATTTGTCACATAATGATTACCTTTGGGCAAGTTCGGGCCCAGCACACATTGGCCTCTACTGAGGCATGCTCAAACCAAGTCATAATACATTTTACACCACTTGTTGCCATGCGATATCTATGCGCGGGCATTCAGGGGCCTATCGGATAGGCATTTAGACTTTACATGTGTCTCATGAGTGTGAGCGCACTGGGTCACATTTGAGATAAACCTGTGGCTTTGTACTGAGTCCCTTTTGATTCCCCGATAGTAATATTTAGGTTGGACCCATTTCAAGGGTTGGGGTTGGAAGGGGGGAGGGGGGGCACTGGGTACCCGTAATTACGGGGGGGGGGGGGATTGCCAGCTGGATTTCGTGTCTAATTGGGGAGGGGATGGGGGGAGAGGGGGAGGGTGGTCCTGGGGAGGGTGGTGGGGGTGTGGGGGGGGGCAGTGGGGAGAGGGGGAGGGGAGAGGGAATGGGGGGACGGACGGAAGGGGGAGGGGGGGGGAGAGGGGGGTGGAGGGGAGAGGGGGGAGGGGGGGGTGGGGGGAGAGGGGAGAGAGGGGGGCGGGGGGGGATGAGGGGGGGTGGGGGAGAGGGGGGATAGGGGGGAGGGGGAGGTGGAGGGGGGGGTGGAGGGGAGAGGGGTGAGTGAGGGGGGGGGTGGAGGGGAGAGGGGGTGGAGAGGGGGGGGGAGGAGGGGGAGAGGGGGGGGAGGAGGGGGAAAGGGGGGGGTGGGAAGTGGGAGGGGGGAGGGGGGGGAGGAAGGGAGAGGGGGGAGGAGGGGGATGGCGAGGGAAGGGAGGGGGAGGGGGGGGGGAGGAATCCACAGTTTGTATGGCAGACTACCAGTGGGGACATTTATATTGGTGCAGCTGCTGCCTTATGTATAGTCCACGACGTGTGTATGTGATTGCAAATTGGGCCAACATTGTGCAGGTTACAATGAGTCTCTCTGAGACCAGTGGCTCTGGTTAGAGCTTCTTTGGGTCCATTCTGTGCTCAGTCTGCTGGTTGGCGCCGTCCTAGTTGGCGGTGGGTTCCAGGATTATTGAGTTTAAGAGCATTCTCTTTTGGACTAATAAGGGATGGCTGGGGAAGGGGTAAGGGAAGCAGAGGGGGGGGACGGGGAGGGGTTAGGGTAGCTAGGGGGCGGGGAAAAAGAGGGGTGGGGATGAGGAGGGGAAAACGCTAGGGAGCGAGTGTAGGGAGTGTGAGCAGGGAATAGAAGGGTTAGGATGGGGTAGGGGCAGCTTTACTAATAACTCCTACTAACTTTAAACTTTAAACCTTTTAGGGATGAAGGTAAGCACATGTCACTTTTTGTTGCTGTGCGCATGTCTGGCCTGGAGTGTATTTGTGGGGGCTCAAAGGTCACCAGCGCAGACAGGTTTTATTCCCGTATGCTGAGAGGCCCCACTCGTAGCAAGAAATGTACTTACAGTTTTCTGTTGGTGGAGGGGGGGGGGCCCGATCTCGTGCCTGAGGTGGGTCAGGATGCAAACTTTGTGAGTGACCAAGCACTCTGGGTCGCCGGCTGTTGCAGCCCAGGGATTAATGAGGGGGGGGGGGGCGGCACAGGCAAGGGAATCCGTGGAGGGTTTCCATCCGTCCGATCTCCATAAATGAATCCTCTCCCTCCCCCACCCACGACTCCCAGCCCTTCCCCCCCACCCAAAGGGTCGCTTTACTGCGACTCAGATGGTAAGCTTTGTGCCGGTCCCATGGTTGGCTCCTCCTGGACACGTGATCGGCGCTCTGTGCTGGTCATTCTGGATCCACAGTCGGTCTCCTCGGCTCGCAATTCCAGGCAGGGATGGCGCCCTCCTCTAGTTTGTGCCGTGTGTTCCTCGTTGTGCTGCTCCAGGGTTGTTCCAGCTTCTGTGCAGGGAGCTTGCGTGAGGGACCTCATGCGGTGGAACGTGACAGTGCAGTACTCGAACTTTGAAAACAGAAAGGTTTGTTTTTAAGGTTTTATTTTCTGTTTCTGCGGCCTGCCAGGCGCTCGGATGCCCTCACTGCAGGACCTTCGTTCTCTTGGTCTTGGTTATCCTGTGGGTCAGCGCTCCACGATGGAGGGGGGGATAGTCCCACTGCCTTTGCCATTCTTGTCATCTCCGTGGGGTGTCTGACAATGTGGGTCCTTCCATTCCTGACGACGATCAGTTTAAATGGAAATCCCCATTTATACTTAATCTCGTTTTCCCTGAGGAGGGTGGTCAGGGGTTTAAGCTCCATTCTTTTATTGATGGTTTGTTTAGCCAGATCATTGTAAATCTGTAGGTTGTCGTCGTGGTACACGAGGGGGTTTGCCTTCCTGCAGGCTGACATCAACCTCTCTTTGGTGAGGTAATGATGCAGCCTGACTATGGTGTCTCTGGATTTGTGCGGGTCATCTGATCTGGGCCCGAGGGCACGATGGGCTCTGTCCATCTCGAAGTCCCTGGGGTCCAGGTCTGCACATAGCGTTGTGAAGAGCCCACGGAGGTACGACTGGAGTTGATCTGGCATGATTGTCTCAGGGATTCCACGGATCCTCAGGTTTTGCCTTCTCTCACGGTTTTCTTGATCTTCCAAGCTATCTTTTAAGAAGCTGATCTCCATGCCCAGTCTGTATAGCTCATTAGCAGTGGCCGTTTGCGTTTGGAGGGAATCCTCCATTTTCGTTTCCAGCGCCGTCGTTCTCTCCGTGAAACCCGCTATCTCCAGCCTCAATTCCGTGACGGCTGCTTTCAGGTCTCGTTGGATAGAGACATGTAGCTCATCCAGCATGCCTGACATCAGGTCACGCATAAATTCTCTCGTGGGGAGAGACTCCGGGGTTTGCGCTGGCTCTCTCTGCTCCTTAGCCGCGGCCTGCTGTTTAGGGCCTCGTGCGGTACTTGGCCCGGCGCCATCTTGATTTTTCGGCGAGGGATCCGAGCTCCGCTGAGATTGCGGGAAGAAGTTGATTGCGCCCTGGCCCGGCGCCGCTCTTTGTTTGGTGGTCATCGCGGGGTGCTTATGTGGTAGGAGGTAGTTTTTTTTGGGGTCGGGGGGTGGATTGAAGGGTATTTGTGAGTATGGTTATATGTTGGGGCCTGTGGAGCTCAGCTCTCACACGTCCATGTTCTTTGGCGTGCCGGACACGCCCCATTCCAGATTCTTTTTAAGCAAAAACAATCTGTTCAGAATAATGAGGGGCACAGATGGACTGTGACATTGTGCCAGTCAGTATGCACTCATACTTAGTTAATCTGGCATTACGAATTTAGGTTGTGTATGTTATATTTTGGATTGGCAAAATTATAATTTACTTTACGCCTTTTTCCAGCCAATGCCCGTAACAAAAGTAAAGAGTCCTATTTCAAAAGTCTCTCTCTCTCTCTGTCACCATTATTCTGATAACGGTCATTGTGGTTATTTCTCTTGTTACAGTATCTCTCCTAGAAGCTCTGCAATTCCTGGCAAAGTGTCCTAATTTTCTACAATTATAACATTTATGTCCTCTGTCTGCACTTGCACTTTCCTTTGCTAACTTGTCTTCCTGATTTTTTTTTCCCTCTTGGCTTTCTTACTGCGCTGCATGTGTTCTGCAACAGTTACAACTTCAGCAAAGATCTTCTGTTCCCAGCCAATACACATAGGGGGCCTATGCAGAGAGGAACGGCAAAATAAATTGCCATTGTTGTAAAAGTTCAACATTGTGGCGTATTTATTGAGCCTGATTCAGAAAGGACAAATCGTCAATCAAGTCTCAAAGTGTATGATTGGCGAGTGTTAATCGCGCCATTTCAGACTGAGCTACTTACAACTGGCTATATTTTCAGTCACTGCGGGTGAAAGTCGCGCTCGTGAGTCTCGCGAGACTTCAATTCAAGTGGGCGGGAAATTGCTGTTTATCTGCAGTGCAAGCATTAATGGCACTGCATCTGTGCCTAGCATATGCCCAGGGTGTAATTTAACCACTAATCTTTTTATACAAATTATTTCCTTAGTCTTACTTACATCTGGCTATATTTTCAGTCACTGCGGGTGAAAGTCGCGCTCGTGAGTCTCGCAAGACTTCAATTCAAGTGGGCGGGAAATTTCTAAAGTAAACACCACATTCCTGGCACAGCGTCTTAGTGACGGCTTCTGCATAGTTACATACCAGAGAAACAGCACGCGTCTCTCTGTTAAAGTGGTAGAAGCACTGTGAAGCTGCAGATACTGAAAAAAAAACCTTCTCTTTACACTTTTACAATTTTTATTAGCTACAGTCATAGACATTCAGTGACAGACAGTGTACATACTGATAGACAGACACACAGGAATATACACTGATACTCAGACAGACACACAATACTGTATACACACACATTTACAGACACTGATACACAAAGGCACAGTTGAGACATAGGCATACTGATATATACTGATCTGTACATGCATACTCACACAGATACACATAGCCACACACATGCTTATATATTGTTATATACTGTATACTGCTTATACTGTAATGCTCAGAGTTTTTGCTGACATGGCAATGTTATGTGTATAGAGGCATATTCACCCTATTGCTTTGTCAATGCCCTGTGTGCATCAGAGATTTGGGAGCCACATATAGTGACAGCAGTTGGCATGGATCTGGACAGGTTTGTGACAGCGTGATGCCCTCCCCCCAAGCCCAGCAGCTGATCGCAATGTGAAGCCCTGCACTCGGCAGCACTACTGACCCCCCCCCCCCCCCTCCCCCCAAGCCCAGCAGCTGATCGCAATGTGAAGCCCTGCACTCGGCAGCACTACTGACCCCCCCCCCTCCCCCAAGCCCAGCAGCTGATCGCAATGTGAAGCCCTGCACTCAGCAGCACTACTGACCCCCCCCCCCCCTCCCCCCAAACACAGCAGCTGATCGCGATCTGAAGCCCCGCACTCGGCAGCAGTACACATACACACACATGCATACATGCATACACACACATGCACACATACACACACATGCATACATGCATACACACACATGCACACATACACACACATGCATACACACACATGCACACATACACACACATGCATGCATGCACATACTGTACACATACACAATGCAAACACACACACAAGGCACACAAGGCACACAAGGCACACACACACACACACACACACACACACACACACACACACACACACACACACACACACACACACACACACACACACACACACACACACACACGAGAGACAGGGACCGGAGCAGAAGGGGGGCAGGGACCGGAGCAGAAGGGGGGCAGGGACCAGGGCAGAAGGGAGACAGCGATCGGGGCATCACACACACACACACACCCCACCTTCTGTCTGGCAATGACGGCTCTGTAGGGAACCGGCTGCAGACCCATTGGATGGGAGCGGTCACGTGACCGCTCCTCCGCTTCCCCTTACTAACTGACAGCACTTTCCAGTGAACAGGACGGCTACTGCCATTTTTTTCTGGCGCGCACAATTGGCGACTTCAGCGCTGAGAATTCAAGCACACATGCCGAATACCACACTTTGCCCTTTCCTGCATATGCCGAACCTAGAAACATGGCGAAATGTAAAAAAAACACGCTTCTCGCCAACACATTGGCGGGATGCTGCCGCCTAGCAAATCTCCTGGCGAAAATTTCAAATTTCGCCACTCAAGGAAGCCTCTGTGCATACGGGAAGCAAATTCTGCCGAATACATGCCGAATGGCATGTATTCGGACGACTCTGCATAGGCCCCATAGTCTGTACTCGCATCCCTATTTCTGCACAAAAACCTTCCATAAAAGCAGCCACTATATAAGGACCCTGTCCAATTATCAGACAGGACCAGTTCATTTAAGAAAACAAAAAGTTGGTTTCCTATTATAAGTTTGAACAGAGAAACCTTGATAACTAAAAAAAACAAAAAATATAACTCCGCAACCTTTCCTATAAAATAAAAATCTTATTGTTTTAATTACTATTTATTTCTAATTCATTATCTCTCTTTTACACAACCTCTCTGCCTACAAAGCCTCTCACCATTATTGGATCAGACTCTTTCTTTTTTGTAATATTATTATTACCCTATATATTACCCTCTATATTAGTATATAGAAAACTTTATTTAAAACTTCCTTATATCCATACAATGCTTCCACTGCCAAGGATTCTGGGAAATGACATACAAATAAGCACACAGTGTCACCTTTTGCTTCTTATCCATTTTAACAAGGAACCCTATGAGCGTAAGCCTGCCGCATTACACAGCTTTTCAGCACAACCTGGGTTCAAGAAATGCATAGCCAGTATAATCTACCCACAGAGACAGCTGTTTTGACCTTTTGTATCTCATCAGTGTATACAGATTTCACAAAAACTTGCATGCAGATTTTGCTGTGCTTAATACTGAACCTCCCGTCACGCCGTGACTGTGTTCTTTCGCTAGTCCAGCAGATCTGTGATATCTGCGTCTCCCCACTATAGCCTTACGTGTCCGTTGTGCTGACACAGGAAGGATTATATCTGGAACACACAGATCAGTTCTCCAGGTGTCTTGGAATTAGCAGCCTGAAAAGACACACAGAAGAGATCGGCAAAAGACAGTCTTTTATTACAGCTTCTCCTTAAGGGCATTATTCTATATACGCCGAAGCGAAAGTGCGATCGGTTATTGGCAGAAAATCCCCAGAATGGCTACTTCAGCATATATAGAATTGCCCACTTCATTGTGCTGGGAGGGACTTAATCCAACATCCAACTGGTTAATGCAGGCCACAGACTTGTATAATGTCAAATTCTCTCACAGATAGAAAGGCACAACACTGCATCATGGCGTCCTTGCAAAGCATGCTGGTAAGTGTAGTTTCCAGGAAGCATGTTCCCATAGGAACACATGCCTCACATTTTTACATCTGTTATGTCACCAAAATATACATTGTACTGTGGTATGTTTACAATAAACCATTTTTAAACAACAGCATCGTATTACATTTTATTCCATCTTTCTTTTCAACATTATTATCCAACCTTTACAACAAATAGTCACCTATTGTTCCACGATTTATAAATAATACTACCTATTACGCATTTACATCCCGGGCAACGCCAGGTATATCAGCTAGTATTATATATATATATATATATATATATAGTTATACGTTACCGTTCCAAGGATTGGTAAACAAGAGACAGCACTCAATGTTGAAAATCAAAGTGTATTAGTGAAAGCAAAAATACATCCAGAAAGGATGCAGCACTCCAAATGGTTGACAAAAGAATATATTGTATTAACAAGACATCATTCCAACGTTTCGGTCCGCGTGCGGGACCTTTATCATCACCTTTGGACTTAATGCGGACATGGGTTTTCTCACACCCTATCAAAATTGTTTATAATTATCCTGCTTGCCTCAATTCTTATCCACACTTTCTCTCCCCCCCATCATCCCTTCCCCTCCCCACCTTTCTTTGATACTGTCCCCTGGCTTCAAACACTTTTAACACCCTACCTTATCTACAGTAAATATCTGTTGTTGTTTTTTCCCCCCTCTCTCTACACTGTTTTAGCCATTGAATCCTTTGTATATCAGTATTGCTTGACCTGAAGAAGAGAGGATAACTCTTGAAAGCTTGTCCTATGACATAATTTATTCTGCAAATATATATATATATATATATATATATATATATATATATATATATATATTTAAAGCAGAACTTTACTACAAAGCAGGTGGTTTATATAATGGATTTTCACAGCTGGAACCAAATGGCTACCTAAAATGTCATGGTACGCACAGTTTGGACATGCGAGAACTCTTTAATATTGTGAGATGTCTTCAGATGCAAAAATGTAGACCCCCCAAATGGCTCAAAAATCCAGCCAACCCGATAAAAAGCTTTTAGTCAAACTAATATTTCATTAGTGGGTTTTTCACTCCCAACTCTACCATTTGGGGGGCAGATACCTAACACGTGTCTTCTCTAAAGATGCCTCCTGTAGATGTTGATTCTGGTCTTCAGTCTCGCCTGACTCCAGGTATCTTAATTACCAGACATTCATTGCCGAGTTCAAATCACTGTTTGTAAACACTAATAAATAAAACCTTTATAAACTCCTTGGAGGTGTTTTTCCCCCTCTGTCTTCCTAGGATCTCAAAGGGGCAGTTTCTTCTACCTGTTTACATTTTTTACATTTGTTAAAGATTCATAATAAAAATAACTTTATTTTATATAGCGCTTTTCTCCCAATGGCACGCAAAGGCCTTCACAATTATAATAGCGGTACGCAGCACATAAGCATTTTTACAGACACAGACCCTGCCCCGGATGAGCTGACAATCTATGATTTGGTACCTGAGAGATAAAGTGACTTGACCAAGAGCCAAGACCGGGAACTGATCCAAGCTCCCCTGCTTCTAACTCAGTGTCATTGTGATCAGTCCGTGTCTTTACTCACTGAGTCGCTCCTTGTGGATATCTGTCATCACCTCTCTAGTTTTTTCCTTGCTCAATGAGTTTCTTTTTAAGGTGGTGTATTTTATTCCTTAAAAATTAGTTCAGATCCTAAATGATCCTAAATGATTAGTTCAGATCCTAACCCTTTCAGTGACATCAGTGGAGAACCTTTATCTGAGAAGATTAGGATCAGATGCTTTTTCTGTTAACTACAGTAGAACACTTTTTCAGTGTGGGCCTTTAAAAAATACAGTATATAAATCTAATTAAAAACAGCTAGGAAAAAGTAAATAAAAACAATATTGTGGATCTGCTTCAAAGGGGCATCACATGGAGCTCACTTTAACCATAGGTCATATTAGGGGGAGAGGGACTTTATAAGCACTGATTTCTGTGTCTGTATAACAAATGGGGGGTTCTCTGGGTTTCAGGTGTCTATTAGGTTTGATGAAGTTGCAGTCTATTTCTCCAAGGAGGAATGGGAGTATTTAGAAGGACACGAGGAATTGTACAAGGATTTGATTATGGAGCATCACCAGACCCTCAACTCAATGGGTAAGTGGAGACTGCCTCTAATTGTATGTGTGTGTGTGTGTGTGTATTCACTTATCTACTACAACAGCCCCTGGACTTTGCCCAGCCTCAAGAACAAGCAGGATTTCACAGTGGATACAACACAATGGACCCCATCCAAGTCGTACAGGAAGAGATTTCCCAAAGTAACGAAAACGATCTATCACTCTGCTTAGGATTCATAGATTACAAAAAAGCATTTGAGTCTGTCAACATCTCAGCTGTCCTTTTTCTCTCTCTTCCCTCCTTCCCTCTGTGTTTTAAATAGTAGCCATATTAAGCTGCTATTTTCCCATCTTCTCCCCCTCATCTTTCTCTTTCTTCGTCTTTCTAAACTGTATAGCTTTCAGACTGCTTTTCTGCCACCAGGCTATGTGCATTAAGATTCTATTCTTCTCTCTCCCCCTAATTTCTCTCCCCCCTCATCCCTCCCCTCACTCCATCCCATCACTCCCCCCCTCTCCTCGGCCCCTCTCCCGTTCTCTCTCTCTCTCTTCCGCTCTCCTTTCATCCAGGATTCTTACTTTCTCTTCACGTGTTAATTTATTTCCTCTCTTTTTTCATGTTTTTTCTTTCTAAACTTTAAAAAAATAACACTATAGTGCACATATTTCTTGTTTGACACATTATCCAATTAGTGACATGATTATCATGCTGATTGAATAGTTATGAAATTCCACTTTTCTGATGAGCTTCTTCCCTCTGTGTGTTCCTGTCCTACAGATGGAACCGTGAGCAAGAATATGACAGAAGAATGCAACACTCCACTTTGGCCGTCAGACTGGGTAACAGAAGAGCATCACAATTTGTCTCTAAGTTTCAATGTAGACGGCTGTACGACCCAAACTATACAAAGTGAGAGACAAATAAAACCATTAAGAATTTCATCAGAAAAGCAAACTTCGTGTGAAAATACAGATCTCACAACCTCTTACCTCCATAATAACACAGGGGGTGTGAAGACAGAATATACATCTGTTTCTGATGAGCATTGCATCAGTGAGGATACTAATGCACTGGAAATTTCCAACGGTCTACCAGTGAATAAGTGTAAGTTCAGAGAATATGGTAGTAGCTTTACCAATCCACCTGTTCATACAGACCATCAGAGAAGCCGCGATGAAGAGACACTCTGTAGTAGGCTTAATACACACCAGGGAACCTCCCCAGTAGAGAAGCCTTATGAATGTTTAGAATGTGGGAAATGGTTTACTCACTCCTCCACTCTAGTTAGACACCAGAAATCCCATACAGGAGAGAAGCCTTTTTCATGTGCAGAATGTGGGAGAAACTTTATTCAACTCAGAAACTTTGTTTCACATCAGAGAAGACACACAAAAGAAAAGTCACATACATGTCATGAATGTGGGGAAAACGTCACCCATAACTCAGATCTGGTTAGACACAAGCTAACTCACACTGCAGAGAAGCCATTTTCTTTCCTTGAATGTGGGAAAGGCTACACGCAGTACTCACATCTTGTTAGTCATCAGAAAACGCACACAGGAGCGGATCTATTTTTTTGCTTTGAATGTGGGAAGGGTGAACTCAATCTTCAGCTCTTGTAAGACACCTGAGAGTTCACTCTGGAGAGAAGCCATTTAGATGCCCAGCATGCAGGAAACGCTTGACCTATTACTATGATCTAGTTAGACACAAGAAATGCCATACAGAAGAGAAGCCTTTTTCTTGCACAGAGTGTAGAAAATGTTATACACGCCACTCGCATATTGTCAATCATAAAAACATTCACACTGCAGATCTTTTTTGTTGTCGTGAATGTGGGAAATGCTTAAGTTATTTGTCTCTAATAAGACACCAGAAAATGTTCTCTGGAGAGAAAGCATTTGCTTGCATTGAGTGCGGGCAAAGCTTTCACTCAACTCGCTAATCTTAATGCTCACATATCTAAAGAAGCGATCTTTATAATCTTAAAATATCAAATACAAAATTATTCAACTTTTCAATCTTTATTTAGTGGTTCTGTACATTCATGTTTTTCCTTTTATTGCAAAACATACTGTATCAGTATCTATCACTTTTACACACAAAAAAAAAACTACCTTTGTTTTATCTTTGCCTCATTTTTGTGCCTGAAACTTAGGTGATATAGAGGGGGTTGCCCAATAGAAATGGAACCTTGCTTTTTGTTTTTTTTCAACTTCAAATTTCTTTATTGGGGTTACAAATTTTGATAGTATATCACAGCCCATTGTAATACAATACCCCAACAGATTTTCTTTGTTAACACAATCGTATGGTTATTAAATCTTCTTTGGTATGAGACAGAGACACTACATAAAGGACATACAAGACAAACCGGACACCGGACAAGGGAGGAGGGGGGAGGGAGGGGGGAGGGAGGGGGGAGGGGGGGGTGTGGTCTTCTCAGGGTGTTTCTGCTGCCGCGAAGTCATTTGTCATCTTCTTTTCCTTGTAGATAATTTTTTTTTGTTATATTGCTTCTAACGCTAGATTATCGCTGTAACTCTGTAGGATTGACTCATTAGGTTGTTACCCAGGGGGCTGTCATCTATCTGTTCATCACAATATGTCGACTGGTCACTGACCTCCAAAGGAGAACGCGTTCGTGACTATTATAGCAAAATTGCGGTGGCGTCCACCCCAGGGATGTCCGTCTGTGCTAGCCATGGTGACCAGACTTTTAGGAAGTTTGTGCCGGTGTCATTAACTAAACTCGTTAATTGTTCCATCCGGCAAACGTGCCAAATTCGATTTCGAATCTTGGGGATAACTGGGATTCCTGGCTGCTTCCACAGTGCTGCGATCTCGCATCTAGTGGCTATTGCGAAATGCGCGATTAATTTATGCGTCGCATTTGGCATACCCTGGATCCGCCTGCCCAACAGAAACAACCACGGGTCCAGGGGGATCTCCCAACCGAGAATCCGCTGTAACCAATCTCTAATCTGTTCCCAAATCGGGACCACTTTTGTGCAAGACCACAGCATGTGTCGCAGGTCAGCTGCTTCCCCGCACTGTTTCGGGCAGAGCGGAGAGTAGCCCTTAACAAATTTAGCCAATCTAGTTGGGGTGTAGTACCACCGCATCAGGACCTTATACGCGTTCTCCTTTAGTGTGGTACAGATGGAGCTTTTAGCAGCTGCTTGTGTGATCTGCTCCCATTCCTCGTCCTCTAACGTCTCGCCTAAGTCTGACTCCCACTGTCGCATGTAGTGCAGCCGGGTCTCGCTTGTCGTTTTCGGACAGACCACCTCCCCGTACATCCTAGATGTGAGTCCCCTTGTGTCCGTGTCCCTGGAACACAGCTGCTCAAAATTAGTACGTTTTGGTCTAATTGTAGTTTTGTTAAAGAAATCCCTGATCTGAAGGTACCTAAAAAATTCTGTGTTTGGGATATTTTTTGCGGATTTGATTTGTTCAAATGATTGTATATGTATCCTGTCCCTCAGATCATTAAGTCGGGTAATGCCCGCTTGTGTCCAATACTTCATGTTTTTACTATTCAGGCCCGGAGCGAAATCAGGGTTGCCAATGATTGGCGTCATGAGTGATGCCTTTGTGGTTAGTTTACAACTAAATTTGGTGGCCTCCCATACCCGAATAGAATTGGCTATGGTCTGTAGCGGCGTGCCGATCTGACGTGTCCTTCCCTTGGGCAACCAGATCAGCGTTTGGATGTCAATTGGTGCACAACACTTTTTCTCCAACTCTACCCATCTCCTAAGGCTTGGGTCTGTGTGCCATTGGAGAATTTGGGCTAATTGAGCCGCTTTGTAGTAAGCGAACAAACAAGGTACCGCTAGCCCTCCTCTGGTGGTGGGTCTCGTCAGAATACCCTTAGCAATTCTTGGGTTTTTCTTATTCCAAATGAATTTCATTATTGCTGACTGAAGAGAGAGGATGTCAGAGTGGACCAATGGTATAGGTAGGCTCTGGAAAAGATATAACATCCTTGGGAGGAGATTCATCTTCACGCAGTGTATCCTTCCAATCCATGAGATGCCCCCTTTTGCCCATAGTCTAAGATCCTCTTTCAGCGTCTTTATTAACCTGGGAAAGTTTGCTTTATATAGGTTTTTGTAGTCCCTTGTAAGATATACCCCTAAATATTTGATAGCGGAGGGTTGCCATTTGAAATTGAAGTTAAGATCAATCAGTTTTTCGACTTCTTTGGGAAGATTTATATTGAGGGCTTCTGATTTAGACTGATTGATCTTAAAGCCAGAGATATGGTTAAATTTGTTCAGAATTTCGAAAACATTAGGAAGGGACGTGAGCGGTTTAGTTAATGTTAAAATGACATCATCTGCATACAGAGCGGCCTTATACTCTTGCTCACCAATTGAGATTCCCGAAATGTCGGGGCTATTTCGTATGTGTGCTGCCAGGGGCTCTACACAGAGCGCAAACAGCAGCGGCGACAGTGGACATCCCTGTCTCGTTCCACTTTTTATGTGGAATTGCTCAGAGGGAAAACCCTGGTGCCTCACTCTCGCCGTAGGGCTCCCATATAGAGCCATGATGGCCCGCATGAGACGTCCTCCAAAGCCAAACGCCCTCAGCGTGTCTGATAAGTAGGGCCAGTCTATTCTATCGAAGGCTTTCTCCGCGTCCAGACTCAACACCAAAGAATGTATATTTTTCTTTTGGGCCAGATCAATCAGGTTTATGATTCTTCTGGTGTTGTCTGCCGCTTGCCTTCCTCCGATAAACCCTACTTGATCCGTGTTGATTAACCTGGGAAGGACACTACCCACCCTGTTCGCTATAAGTTTAGAGTAGATTTTGATATCCGAATTGATCAGTGAAATGGGCCGGTAGCTCTTACAGTCTGCCGGGTCCTTTCCAGGTTTGTGGATCACCGAGATAGACGCCTGGAGCATCTGTGCCGGGAAGGAGTCCCCCTCCAGTACACCATTAAACAATTTTAGCATATGTGGGGCTAGAATTTTAATATATTTCTTATAATATAGATTAGAGAAGCCATCGGGCCCCGGTGCTTTGGCCGGTTTTAATGCTTTGATGACTTCTTTGAGTTCTTCCAGGGTAAAGTCCGCCTGTAGTGCTTCACGCTCTGCCCTTGCCAAGGTTGGTAATTTTGCCTCTTTCAGGAAAGTGGACAATAGGTCCCCCGTTTTACTGTTATGGGTGACCTTATCTCCATTATAGAGTTTTTCATAGTAGACTTTGAATTGCTCCACTATTTTCCCAGGTATGGAGGTAAGGTCTCCCTTTTGGTTCCGAATTGCGTGAATAGAGTTGTTTTGAAGCCTCTTTTTTAGCTTATTGGCAAGTAGTGTATCGGGTTTGTTCGCTTTTTCATAGAATTTCCGATTAGACCAAGCCATTTCCTTCTCAGCCTGGGAGGTAAGGAGGAGGTTGAGTTTAATTTTGGTGTCCATCAGTTGTTTGAGTATATGTGTCTGTTTATTAGATTTGTGCAGGGTAGAGAGTTCAGCTATTTGGATTTCTAAGGCCTTAGTTTTTTTCTCTCTTTCCCTTTTCCGTTTGGCTGCCAGATTCATCAGTGTCCCCCTAAGAGTCGCCTTATGAGCTTCCCATAATGTGGCTTGTGATGTTACACTTCCCTCATTCACCTCAAAATATTCCTGAATTCTAGCACCTACTTCTCTTCCGAGATCCGGGATCTTTAATAGGATCTCATTTAGTTTCCAGTTCGCTCTAGGCCTGTCTAGTGGGATTAATGTGCACCGCAGCTCTATTGGTGCATGGTCGGACCATGAAATATCATGGATCTCTGTGCGAGAGACCCCAGGGACCATACCATTAGACACGAGGAAGTAGTCTATCCGACTGTATGTGTTATGTGGGTGAGAGTAGAAAGTATACTCTCGTTCTCCTTGATGCAGTTCTCTCCATATGTCAATCAGGTGACAATTTGCTATACCTTTTGTAAGAGTTAATACGTCCTGTCGATGTTGTTTGTTAGTGGTCGTGCATCGGTCTAGACTAGGGTTAAGGACTCTGTTCAAGTCGCCTGCCATTATGATATTTCCTTTTGCAACTTTACTTAGTTTATTAAAGAAGCTATTGAAAAAGGATGTGGCATTATCATTTGGGGCGTATACAGTAGCAAGTGTTATTGGGGACTCTCTAATGAAACCTGTGATGATTAGATACCTCCCCTCTTTGTCGCTATATGTTTTGTCATGTCTGTATGGGATATGATTATGAATTAGGATGGCGACCCCTCTTTTTTTAACTTGATCTGATGCTAGAAAGTAGGTTCGGAAGTCTTTATCGAAATACTTGGGGAAGTTAGTTTGGGAGAAGTGGGTTTCTTGTAAGAAGAGTACTTCTGCCCCCTTACGCCTGTAGTCTCTAAATGCGACCCGCCTTTTAGCCGGGCTATTCAGGCCCTTAACATTATGGGATATTAATACTATATCCTTACTCATTAGAGGCGATGTGCTGATCCATCTGTCGTAGCTGATCTACGCCTTTACGATCGAGTCCTCTTTTGTGATTCCGGCGAACTCCGACCACCTTTCTCTTGTTGGCCCCGTCTGTAGAAACAAAGGTAGGGGGACACACACAGGGGGACATGGGGGTGGACATGTACACAACACCACAAGAAAACACGACAACAATCAAAACAAGTAAACTTTCTCGGCGTTCTCTTTCCTCACTCCTTCCGCCGGGATTTCCTCCTTTGGGTTTGTAGTCCAAAGTTCGAATGTTCGGACTCGAGGCAGGGTGTTTGCCTCCTTTCCCCGACCATCCTACCCAAAGGGTAGCACTAGTGTCCATAGGGAATTTTTCCCTATTTACCAGCGCCAGGCCCATGCAGACTTCAGGGCAGGCTACCTCCCACCTCTCCCGCCTCTCAGTCCCTCATAATCGCTAAACTTCTCACCCACTGAACTCAGGGTAAACCTACCAAATCCCCTTAAACCTGTATCCCTTATTATTATAGCGCTGACATTGTCGTGTTTTTGCAGTCATTAGTTTTCTACTGCGATACCCACTGACCTCAATTTTTCTTTATTTTGTTTCACCTTACCCTGCACAGCTCTGCCTATTATCTGTTTCTGCGCGGGCTATTGCTCAAATCCGCTTTCTGGGCTCTAGTCTTTTATCTTCTTTCCTACTGCCTGTCATCTCGTCCTCAAACTATCTCGGTCTCGGTACAGCTTTCCTGCCTACCTTCTTGTGACGTACTCCTACCTTCACTATTTTTCTTGTTCCTTTCAACTCCCTTCTATCTACGTCCCCCTCTCTGTCTTACCCCTTTCTCCTCCCCATCTACCATAGCTACCCTCCTAGTGTGTTATCCCTCAGTTCCCGTTTGCCTTGGCTCCCTGTTCTTTCCCCTATCCTTAATGCTTCCCTTGTCACCTTCTATTCCTTCTTACTCACCTTCTGTTCCTCCTTTCCTCCCTTGCTCTATCTATCTGTCTTCTATCTTTCTATATTCACATGCTAGGACTGTCTACTCTGCTATCACTATGCAGCCTTTAGTACTTGCTTTCTTACCCGTTTAAATGGTAGTCTCCCTACCTGCTGTTCCCTATTCCCCCCCCCTATGTGGGCCTATAACCTTCTCTACCTTCCTCTGCTTTTTCCCCTCTCTACGCGCTGCCTACTCTATCTTCTAAGTCTCATCTGGGACTATACCGGCCTCTATCCCCGACTTTCGCGCTTGTTTGTTTAAATTTTTCCGCTATGGCTGTCTATTTTATGCCTGTGCGGGGCGTAGGCTCATTCAGGCCCCCTTTCGCCGCCTCTTGGGGCCTTCCGACGTGCTGCCACCTTCAAGATGGCGTCTCTCTCCCCGGATCTTTCTCGCGTTTGGTGACGTCCTTCCGGTCCGACGCCATTTTGGATTGGACTTGCGTCTGTGGCGGCTGTGTGTGAGCGCGCTCCTGGTTCCCGCCCGAAGCTGCCTTCCGGCTCCTGCGTCTCACCCTGGCTCCCGCTGCCTCGTGTATCGCCGCCATCTTCCTTATAGGGGGACCATCTTGTTCTTCCTGTCGATGCCACCGGGGTCTTCAACGCTGCCCTCGCAAGCTGCCAAGGTAAGTGGGATTCTTATATTTGTCCATTTTTCAGCATTCATCCTCCGGTCCGAGTACTGCGCCATGGGAACAATTTCAGGCACAAGCAGTAGGACTTGGTGGTTATTTGTTAACTTTTTAACTGGAACCAAACAACATTGGAACGAACAAATAGCTCTTTTTCGCCATATTTAGGCTTTATCTTGTTGTGCCCGGGGGGACCTTTGGGTCTGGGACCAGATAGGGTCTAGTGTAGGGCTCTCCGGGGCCGCCCCTTCGGGGGCTTCTCCTAGGCCCAATTTATGTAAGAAGGCAGGTCCTTCTGCCAAATCCTTTATGATGAAGGATCTGCCGCCTCTTGCCACCAGCAGGCCGAAGGGGAAGGTCCAGCGGTACCTGACCCCCTTCTCCCGCAAGATTTTGGTTATTGGTAGCAGGTTTCGGCGGCGGGCAAGGGTTTCCGGGGATAAGTCTTGAAATATCGAGAGCCTGACCCCCTCATATTCCACAACTGGAAGGGGTCTTGTGATGCTGATAACTCTCTCTTTGGTTTTATAATAGTGTAGGCGGATCACTATATCTCTTGGTGGCTCATTTTGAAGGGGCTTAGCCCGCAGGGCCCTGTGACATCTGTCCATAGCCAGTGCTTCTTTGGGGGTCTCAGGGAGCAGCGTTTCTAGCCAAAGTCCAATGTATTCTTCACAGTCCAGTACGCTCTCCGGTACCCCCCTGATTCTCAGATTGTTCCGCCTGTCGCGGTTTTCTGCATCTTCTTGTCGCCCTCTCAAGTCATTTATCTGCTCCTGTAGATCCATGGATTTTTTATCCTGTCTTCTGATAGCGCGGATAGACTGGTCTACCTTCGTTTCTAGGACCCCTGTTCTTTCTCCCAGTCCAGCTACTTCCCTCTTTAACTCTTTCATTTCGGCCTGAAAGAATGTTTTGAGGTCGGTGCATAGCCTTGTTATGTCGCATTGCCTTGCCGGTCTTTGCTCCTGGAGGGTGAATTCCTCCTCCTCTCCGTCCGGTTCAGTTTCTGAGCCGGCATTCAAAATCGGCGCCATTTCTGAGCCCGCATCGCGCGGCCCTGCAGCTCCGAAATATTCTGGCATCCCCCGTTTTTTTCCAGGTTTGGGGGTTTTGCGGGACATCCTGACTGGTTGTGCTGTATGGGGCTTTGTTTTTGCGTCGTTTGGTTTCAGTTTTTGTGGGTTTTATGGAACTTTATAGGGAGCGAGGCGGGGAGCTATTAGGTTAGGCTGCCATACTCCTATCCGTCGCGCATGCGCCTCCCTTGCTTTTTGTTTTAATAATTTTAACTGCACTATAAAATATTTACGACTGGTCTTTTCCAGTTAAAATACAAGATCTATGAATAATTCTCTAGTTTATACAGTCTTTTTTTAATCTCTTTGATGTTTGATAGGAA
The DNA here is from genome assembly GCF_040206685.1 of Ascaphus truei. Classification (NCBI taxonomy): domain Eukaryota; kingdom Metazoa; phylum Chordata; class Amphibia; order Anura; family Ascaphidae; genus Ascaphus; species Ascaphus truei. Next base: position 28,952,147 of record NC_134489.1, read on the forward strand.
AGCCAACTTCATGAAGGCCGGGCGGTTTTCCACACGCTCTCTCTCTTTGGCAAATTCACTGTAAACACAATAGGAAAGACATAGGTTTCAGTTGTGGCAAATAGTGCCGAATACATAACGCCGTACATATGTATATATGTTTTGCATATTGTTGCTATTTACTCCGTTCCATGTATGTTGTGATGTTTTTATTTCATCATTGTGCTGCAATTACTGCATCTTGTTATATATTTTGCTGTCTGCTCGATCCAATTATGCCACCAGAAGACTCACAAAGGAGAAGTCATTTGCTTGTTCTGAATGTGGTAAAAGCTACCCTCTACTCATCTTACTAGTCATCAGAAAGTTCACACTACAGATAAGTGTGCTAAATATTTTACCCAGGACTCAAATCTTAGTAAGAACCCAGAAAGGGGGACCTAATAATTGGAATATTCTGGAAGTATTCACTTTTGTTCATGGCAGTAATCCAGAATTACAACTGAAATCTTGAAAGAAGCTTGGGAAGTAGAGATTTTTTTTTTGCAAAACTCTTTACATGTTGCTTAAGGAACAGGACAATTCCAGAATAATGAAGCAAAGCCATAGTTATCCTCATCCATACGAAAGGAGAGAGAAGACATCAAGAACCAGGGCTGCCATCATGGGGCAAGCATTGGGCCAACTCCGTAACCTGTATAAACTTCTGTACTGGGCCTTTGGAATGCTGTTGGCAAGCTTGTCAAACTACAGGCCAATCCGTGTATGTCCAGTGATGTACCAGATTTTTTATGAAGATCCTCTACTCCATAATCACCTGCAACAGATTCTGAAGTGCGTCTAGCCTAGAGAACAAGCAGGATTTTGCTGGAGATACAACACAATGGACCACAGCCGAGCTGTACAGAAAGGGATTTCCTAAAGTAATGAATATGATTTACCATTCACCTTAGATTACGAAAAACTATTTGATTCTGCTACACCTCAGCCTTTTTAAATGAATGAAGAAGTTAAAATGTTGAGTGTACAGGAAAATGTACGAAATCAACCATTAGACTACATGAAGACACAATCAAAAGAAGGATTAGCGAGGGTTTGTGACGGGGGACACCATGTTACCAAAGCTTTTTCCCAAAATACTTGAAGAATTGCTCAAGACATTGAACTGGGACGAAAAAGGAATCAAAATCAACTGTAAATACTTGTCACCTAATGTTTGCAGACAGCATTTTTTTTTTTTTTTAAAGTGAAACTTGTTTGCTGGGACCAAATCCATTTTCCAGGAGACAGAAGTAGGTTATGGAAGTGACGTCAGTGTTGACAGATGAGGCAGTTGGCCCTCACCAAGACTTACCTCCATGCACACAGTCGTTCGCAGCAATCAGCAGAAGCGCTGAAGCGTCCATCTCTGCGCATGCGTATTGATCAGCGGCTCCATCTGCCATCGCATACATATTATACACATATTGAAACAGAGAGCCGTCCCCCTCAATGCATGTGCAGAGGCTCTGAGCAGAGCCAGCGAGAGCCGTCCCCCTCCAGGTACAACACTTGCCCCCACTTTGGATAAGGACACAGACACACACACGCACTTCACAATTAGTATAAATATAGATGTGCAAATAGCTCAAATGAGATGTGTGCCGAGCACGCACGTTCTAAGTTAAACTTCTTTGCGTTTTCTCACTGAAATTGTGTTTTGATTTTTAACATTAAAAATCACCATCACAAACACGATTTCTGTGACAAAACAGTGACAAAAAACAAAGAAGTTTCACTTAAAATGCGCGTGCTCGGCACACACACAATTTTTTTTTGTCACAAGTCCAGAAACCTTTTAGTAACAAATTGGAGAACCAGCTAAAGCAAGCAAGAATCTCTGCAAGACCAAGGGGATGTTTAACAAATGTGATTCAAAGATCGAAATAATGGGAAAGTTGAAAACGATGCGTACCTTGGCTAGCATGTGACAATGGATGGAAACTTTTTTCAAATTAGATCAACATGAGAATTAAGATGGGATGGAGTGCAAATGGAAGAAATAAGACTATCTTTCATGGGAAACTACCACTGTGCCTTAAGGAGACAGTGTTTGACCAGTGTATTCTGCCTGTGCTCATGTATGGATCTGAAATTTGGACCCTAAATGCAAAAATAATTCAGAAGGTTCAGGCAGAAACACAGTGGCGTTAAAATGGCAGTGGGCCAGACACATCGCAATGAATAAGTGACCATTGATAGACAAAGATGATACTGGGCTGGATTCCCAAGGGAATTCAAAAGACCATGATGATGACCAAAAGTAAGATGGTAGAATGAAATTTGGAAATTTGCTGCATCCTTGTGGAGGAAAGAGGCTTGCAACCGAAGTACCTGGAAGATCATTGAGGTAGACCTTCATCCAGCAGTGGATCAACAATGTGTGTGTGTACAGATTTATTGTTAACTCTGGTTGTATATGGTGTGATATTCTGTACCATCACTGCCATTGAATCCCGTGGCAGCTGTGTGGCTTTCTGTTATGACGAGATATCTTGTGTTGTCATTAGGAACAATAAGACTGTGTGTGTGTGTGTGTGTGTGTACAGTATATATAACATTTTGATATATTATTACTTTTTGAAGGGAGAATAGAGGGAAGGGTTTAAAGCAAAAACATAATTTATCAATAATAAAAGAAATCTGAAAACCTTTACTCATGAAATGTTAATTTACTTTAGGTGGATTCATCAGTAGAAGTAAACGAGAAGATGGCCACTTACAAATCACACAATTGAAGACAGAATATTTATCACCCGATGAGGAGGAAATCTCACAAACTATGATAAACTACAGGGACGTTCAGGCAAAGAAATACACGTGCAGTGAATGCGGAGATTGTTTTAATAAAAAATCACTGTTGCTTGTTCATCAAACGACTCACACAGGACGTAAACACAGCACCAGTGTCAAGTGTGAAAGAAGCTTAATCTCCATTAGTCATCAAGGAGTTCAAATAGGAGAAGGTTTGTGTAGTTACCCTGTACGTAGGAAGCACATTCAATACGGCTCAAAGCAAATTACGGAGAGAAGGGTCCAGACAGCAGCAAAATCGTATACATGTAAAGAATGCGGAAAGAGTTTTACTCGGAATGCAAATCTTATTGTACATAAGAGAACACACACAGGGAAAAGACGCTATATCTGCAAAGTGTGTGGGAAAAGCTTTTATAGTGGGTCTTATTTGGTCATGCACCAAAGAGTCCACACAGGAGAGCTGCCATATGTCTGCAATGAATGTGGGAAAAGGTTTATTAACAGTTCATTTCTTAATAGACACCAGAGAGTTCATACAGGAGAGAAACCTTATAAATGCACGGAGTGTGGGAAATGCTTTGGTTATAGCTCACATCTTCTTATACATCAGAGAGTTCATACAGGAGATAAGCCGTATCTCTGCACAAAGTGTGGGAAATGCTTTGGTTATGGCTCACATCTTGTTAGACACCAGAAGGTACATACAGGGGAGAAGCCTTTTACCTGTACAGAATGCGGGAAATCCTTCTCTCGAAGCTCACATTTGGTTAGACACCAGACTATTCACACGAGAAGCCCAGCAAATCAGCCTGAATGAGTTTTAAGACATTGCAGATGCATGATTTAGTCATGGTGGCTAATGAACGTGAGAAAACCTTTATCTTTAATTGGGATTTCTTTAATATGTTCCAAGATCACTTAGTCTTATAGACTGGCCTAAAAATATAGCTTCAGGATGGCCTGAAATTATAGTGTCAAGATGTTAAAAATAACGTAATATTTTTAAATCTTAAACAAAGATCTAGAGCTCTTATTTTGCTTGTTAGAAGTCAGGAGATGTCCGTGTTTAATCTGAGATGCCATTTATGAATCTGGAAGACTAATGGGAGTTAAGATTAGCTACTAATTGCTTTGGCTCCAGATTACATAGTTACATAGTTATATAGTAGATGAGGTTGAAAAAAGACGTACGTCCATCAAGTTCAACCTATGCTAAATTTAGACAACAGATACTTTATCCTATATCTATACTTACATATTGATCCAGAGGAAGGCAAACAAAAAAAAACCCATTGGGGAAAAATAAATTCCTTCCTGACTCCAAGAATTGGCAATTGGATTAATCCCTGGATCAACATTCTTCCCATGTTTACTTATTTGGTATATCCCTGTATACCTTTCCTTTCTAAAAAGATGTCCAACATTTTTTTGAACAAATTTATTGTATCTGTCATCACAGTCTCCATGGGTAATGAATTCCACATTTTAACTGCCCTTACGGTAAAGAACCCTTTCCTTTGTTGCTGGTGAAATCTCCTTTCCTCCAACCTAAAGGGATACCCTCGAGTCATTTTTCCTTACCTCCAATAATCTGCCTGCCCATCTCACACTGAAAGGGTCCTATATTTTCTTTTCTCATTTTTTTGTTATTAAGGCACTGTACTTAAAGAACTTTTTAGGGTTGACCTTATTTTCTATTGCAATCCTCTTTTCATTATCCATTTTTGCTAATTTGATTGCCCTTTTGCAATTTTTGTTACATTCCTTATAATTCTGATACAATGTCTCCGTCCCTTCTGACTTAAAAGAATCTAAACGCCTTTCTCTTCTTGTCCATTTCCTCCCCTACCTGTTTATTTAGCCACATTGGTTTTGACTTATTTCTTTTATACTTATTACCCAAGGGTATATACTGATAAGTATGCTTTTCTAACAGTGTTTTAAAGACTGTCCATTTATCTTCTACATTTTCCCTGCAAAAACATCATGCCAATGTATTACGTGTAGATTAGCCCTCAGTTTGTTAAAATCTGCTTTTCTAAAGTTTAAGGTCTTTGTTGAACCCAAGTAATCTGTTTTTTGAGAATTTATTTTAAATGAATGTTATGATCACTGTTGCCCAAATGTTCCAGGACTTGAATATTTGTTATTACTTCTACATTGTTTGATATTACCAAATCCAGTATTGCCCCTCTCCTGGTTGGTTCCTCAATAATTTGGGTCATATAATTGTCTTTAATTACCCCCTGAAACCTGTTTCCTTTTGTTGTAATGCTAATCTCATTGCCCCAATCTGTCTGGATAATTAAAATCACCTATTATGCAAACATGACCCAGTTTTGATGCCTTCTCCATTTGCAAAGGTATTTTAGCTTCCTCAGTCTCACCGATATTTGATGGTTTATAGCATATCCTTACAAACATTTTCTTTATACTTTTACGTCCACTGCTAATTTCTATCCACAAGGTCCCTACATTTTCATCATTCCCTTCATAAACATCATCCCTAATAATAGGTTTTAGATATAAACATACTCCACCTCCCCTTCTATTTGTTCAATCCTTCCGAAAAAGGGAATAAACCTCTAAATTAATTGTCCAGTCATGAGTTTCATCCCACCATGTTTCAGTAATGCCTATGATATCATACTGCTCCCTTGGGGGTATTAATTCAAGCTCCCCCATTTTATCTGTCAGGCTTCTTGCATTAGCAAGCATGCATTTCAGATTTTTTGCAGCCTGTACTATTATTTTATCTTCTCCTTCCTTTCTGTGCCAACTTGGTTTAGTCTTTAGAAGTTTTCTAGTATTATCTCTATGTACTATTGGTGTCTCACTGCTTGTCAAACTCACACTTGCCCATATTCTACCTCCAAAACCCCTTGTTTCTTATTCTATTGTATTTAGTTTATCTGTTTCATTCCCCTCCCCCCTCCATCCTAGTTTAAACTCTCCTCCAACCTTTTTAACATTCTCCCCCCTAGCGCAGAAAATCCCTCTTCATTGAGGTGCAATCCGTCCCTAGAATATAGATGGCACCTCTCAGAAAAGGAGTCCCAGTGCTCTAAAAACCCAAACCCCTCCTTCCTACACCACTTTCTTAGCCATACATTAACCGCCCTAATCTCTGAATGTCTCCCTGCGGTAGCGCATGGCACTGGTAGTATTTCAGAAAATACTACCTTGGAGGTCCTTGCCTTAAGCTTTTGGCCTAGATCCCTGCAATCATTTTTTAGGACCCTCCATCTTTCTCTAACTTTGTAATTGGTGCCAACGTGTACAAAGACCGCCGGGTCAATCTCAGCCCCCCCCCAACAATCGGTCATGGCAACAGATTACCCTATCTACCTTCCTAATAATGGAGTCCCCTACCACCACAATCTTTCTTGGTATCTGAGCATCCTGAGTCCCCTCTGTGCTTTGAGGAACTATTCCCCTGGCTGCTAGAGCAATCATTCTCCCCAGCCTTCCCATTTCTGCCCTGACACTCCCAATATCTTCACACAAAAAAGAGCCTGAGCAAATGGCAGCGTTACATAAAGGTAGAGAATGCAGGCAGACACTGAAAAGCCTGTGGATTTGAGAAAAACATGGGGATTTAAAATGGCTGCCCGGTCGACGTAAAGTGCAGACTCTGCAAGTGAAGTCTATCCCACTGTGCATGACCAGTTGTGCTTGATTAAGAGTCTCTCGGCTACCATGGGATGCATGGGAATTTAAACCTAACCCTTTACAGTGACCTAGCGACAGCACTTGCTCGGTATGTAAGGGACTGGCTGCACCAACAGAAATGGATATTGATTCACCGACCTGAAGCCGGACTCATCGTCGTGGGTACCCGGGTCAGGGTAGGAGAGATACGGATAGTAGGGGGTCGCTATCTTGGGTCGGCACCAGGGAATCCACGGAAACGGACTGCACAGGAACAGCTTCAGCAACTGTGAAGGCCTCAGGTAACAGGGAAGGCCTCCGGAAACAGGGAAGGCCTCCGGAAACAGGGAAGGCCAGGCAAAGTGCTTGTGACTAGCACAGGTCACAAAGGGATTGTGCTCAGCCCCTTCCTGGTGGAAGAGATTGACCCTAAATAGCAGGGAGAGCCAAGCAGGAACAAGGCAGGCTCAGGAATAGGTGCAACCAATTACTAAGTCCAGGGAGGGATTTGCCAGGAACCAATATGGCTACAACAACCACGTAAGGGCAAGTTCCAGTAAAACCCTGGACAAGCCCTTACAGTACCTTCTGGGTCGCATTAAGCCTAAATACATGACTTCTAATGTTTTTTTTTTCTTTCGTTAAATTCTTTTTTTGCAGCAGTGAGGCACTGGTAAATTGTTGAGTTATGTCTCATTTTACAGTGTGCCCGGACAGCAGACCTGTCAACTTATTGTTTCAATATGTGGCATCTGGAATCAACCGCCTTCTCTATGTCCCGCCGCATCTAGGTCCCAAGTCTGCAGGTGAATGAAGATAAGAAAACAGTGGTCGGGCGTGCAGTGGCGGTAGGAGATCATAATAGCAGAAGAGCTGAGCAGGAGCAGAGCGGCATAGGGGAACGGCTTGGGAGGTGCACACTGTAACCGGAATTCAGACACCGGTCAACTTCCGGTGTTACAGTGTGCAGCTCCCAAGCCGTTCCCCTATGCTGCTCTGCTCCTGCTTAGCTCTCCCGCTATTATGATCTCTTACCACCGCCGCTGCACGCCGGCCCGCTGTCTTCTTATCTTCATTCACCTGCAGACTTGGGACCTGTCCTGCCACCGCTGCCGCACACCCACCCGCTGTCCATTTTCAACCATTTGCAGACGTGGGACCTCTCCTGCCGCCACCCGCTTCGTCCTCCGCTGACATGGGCCCTCTCCTGAAACATGGTAAGTGAAAAGAGGCGGTTAGTACTGTAGACACTTTTTTTTTTTAATACATCGATTCTAAGACGCACCCCGATTTCAGACATGTGAAATTCGGAAAAAAGGTGCGTCTTAGAATCGAGGAAATAGGGTATTAACAATGAATCAGAGATAAACTGGAAGGATTTCATTATTTTAGCAGTCACTATTGTACTGTGAAACTAAAATCAGATCACTACAGTATGAATTAGAAGTTATTACTCTAGTACAAATGGTTTGGAAAATCACACTCCGCATGTACATTTAAATAATGTAATAAAGTAATCTAGTATAGCTTGACACACCCCAGTTTTAGGTTGGAATTATTACTCTATGGCTGCGCTTATAGTGACAGCGATGTCGCGTCAAAACAAATGCATTGCCGATGTCGCGTGCGCTTATAGTACGCGTGACGCGACGGCTTGGTCGCGATCGCTGGAAGTCATCTCAATTTGATTTTTCCAGCGACCGTAGCCTGACATCGCGTCGCCGGCACTATAAGCGTAGCCTAAGAAAAAAATACTAAATTGAAAGGCTTTGGTCCGTGCCAGAGCTGCTTGCATAAAATTGCACATGTGAGGGAAGCCGCCTTTGCAGTGCCAGAGTTAATAATTTAATTAATCAGTGCCAGCGAAACAATCGCTGGGTACGCCTTTATGTTTCTGACACCTGAGTTCTGGGTTGGAGGGTACTTGGAATGCTGGGCAGCACTGCGCGCTCCTCCACCACAGCCGTCCTCTGCCTCCGCGCCTTGCTGGCTGCGCGCGCCTCCACCACAGCCGTCCTCTGCCTCCGCGCCTTGCTGGCTGCGCGCGCCTCCACCACAGCCGTCCTCTGCCTCCGCGCCTTGCTGGCTGCGCGCGCCTCCACCACAGCCGTCCTCTGCCTCCGCGCCTTGCTGGCTGCGCGCGCCTCCACCACAGCCGTCCTCTGCCGCCATACTTTGCTGGCCGCGCTGCGCGGTCCTCCAGCACAGCCGCCCTCTGCCGCCGCGCTTTGCTGGCCGTGCTGCGCGCTCCTACACCACAGCAGTCTTCTGCTGCCCCGCGCTGCACGCTCCACCACCCCAGCCGTCCTCTGCCGCCGCGGTTTGCTGGCCGCGCTGCGCGCTCCTCCACCACAGCCGACCTCTGCCGCCACGCTTTGCTGGCCGTGCTGCGCGCTCCAGCAAAGCCGCCCTCTGCCGCCGCGCATTCCTGGCCGCTTTGCGCGCTCCCCCACCACAGCCGTCCTCTGCCGCCACGCTTTGCTGCCCGCGCTGCGCGCTCCTCCAGCACAGCCGCTTTCTGCCGCCGCGCTTTCCTGGCCGCGCTGCGCGCTCCTCGACCACAGCAGTCTTCTGCTGCCCCGCGCTGCACGCTCCACCACAGCCGTCCTTTGCCGCCCCGCGCGCTCCTCCACCACAGCCGTTCTCTGCCGCCCCGCAAGCTCCTCCACCACAGCCGTTCTCTGCTGCCCCGCACGCTCCTCCACCACAGCCGTTCTTTGCCGCCCCGCGCGCTCCTCCACCACAGCCGTCTTCTGCCGCCCCGCGCGCTCCTCCACCACAGCCGTCCTCTGCCACCCCGCGCGCTCCTCCACCACAGCCGTCCTCTGCCGCCCCGCGCTGCACGCTTCACCACAGCCATCCTCTGCCGCCCCGCGCTGCACGCTCCACCACAGCCGTCCTCTTCCGCCCCACTTTGCTGGCCGTGCTGCTGCTGATTCAAGGTTGTTTAGCTCCCTCGCCGACAGCACTAGGCAAGTGCGTGCACCGCCACATGCCGCCCAGCCCGCCACCCGGAGATTTCACCGACAAACTCGTAGCCCGGAGATGGGAATGCAAACCCGAAGTCTCTGGGTTAAACCCAGAGAGGTGGCACCCCTGCATATACTGAATACAATAAATATAATTTACAAGAAAAGTTATGGTACTGTGTAACCCTAAAACCATCACATAATTGAATGGCTCCTATTATAGTAAAAAATTATTTAACAATGTGATTGACTTCCTGAAACTATACTATAATTATAGATGTATTTCTTGGGAGATTCTGGATGGGAAAGTCTTTGCCAATGAAGTGTTTTATTTAGTTATCCACCTTGTCCTTATCAGTTAGCCAATAAAGATAAGGGGATGGAGAGAGGAAGCTTTTCACAAGCAAACTCCTTTGAACACTCAGAGAAGCCAAAGAAAAGCATATCCCTCCCAAGTCTTAGCTTATCATACTGAATATATTAAATACAATTTACAAATACTTATATGTCCCATATTTGAGTAAAAAAAGGAATCAGTCACTCAGATGTCGCCACTTAAACATGTTATTGACATAATTTAGTCCTAGGAAGGGTTGATCCGTTCATGCATAATTACTGTGCATTACCCCAACTTCTCAGCACACTGCACCAAGCGTATTACAGGGCAGAATGTGGGTGGGGCATGAAACCAGAAGCAAAGGGCAGGGTGAGTTCCAAGCCTCATTCTCAATCTCTACCCTTATTGGCTGATTGTATTGTTGGAGGATGCTGGGAGTTGTAGTTCTAGTCTGACACAAATGATACGTTTCTGAATGCAGAAGCCTACATATCCCAGAATTCCATGAGCTCAGCAGATTGTCATTGGGCAGTGCTGCTATCCATTCATATAACTGCTGCACAGAGGGGTGTGACTTACAGGTAGGAGCTGGTTTAATGATATTATATTTGCGGTAGGAAACTTTGCAAATGATGTATATTGCTGATAGTTAAACATGTGCAATAGGGACAAAGCTTTGCAAGCAAACATTACGTGTTTGCAGACATCGGGGGGGGGGGGAGATCACATGGAGTGGGGAGATCAGATGGAGTGGGGAGACATGCACAGATGGGGAGGGGGGCAGAGTGAGAGATGAAGATATTAGGCTTTTACAGCAGGTTATATTTCCTTTCCCTGTACGGTTTCCTAGTGCTGGTCCTAAATAATTCTAAATTATTTCTTTGAATTCACCTATACCAACAGGTACTCACATCCACTATTATTATTATGTTATATTATTAGTAACTTCTAGTACTAAATATTATTATATTCTCACTGCATATGTCCATATCTGTCTTAAAGCACCAAACTGGCTCTTTATTTTTCTTACCTAATTTGAAACAGGGCCCCCCGGACCAGAACCACAATACTCCAAACTATGTGGGCCCTCTGGTTCCTGAGATGTTTGAATGTGAAATTCCCTTACAAGAATTCTTTCCCAGGTGAGTGAGTATATGTGAGGGATGTTCCTTAAGTTAAGGTCTACTGCAAGATCTTTTCCATTTAGTCCGTCCACAGCCTTCTTATATACTTCTCTATAGCTGCATGCCTTTATTAAGGCAATTGGGACTGCAAATATCAATTTCCCAAGAGAAACGGTGACACTTCCGGGTTTTGACGTCATCCACTCCAAAATATCCAGAGATTTGGTGATTTTGGAGGAGGGTAACCGGAGCGATAGCGTCCCCGTGGATACCTGATCCCACAGCTACCCAGCTCAAAGTTGCAGCGAAGATAGGATTTTATCCTGAAACGCTTGAAACCTCCTGCTACATTGTAAGTAGCTTCTGTACTTGCGCTGTAATTCTAATACAACTTACTTCACTATATTTGGCATCTCTCATTTTTTAGGCCTTGCCTCTTCCTGGAATTATCTATGGACTTTCATTGTATCTATGTCCTTGTAGGTGTTTTTTTTTAAACTATTTTCCGTCCACCTATTTTTGGTTTGCGCCATTTTCCTTATATAATATTATTATTATTATTTAACGGTGTTTCCCCCACCCTCTGGGAGATCTGCCTATTACAGGGGGTGTAGTGCTGTTTATACACACATGGGAGGTAAGGATTGAAGAAAATCCTATCCCCACAAGAATCCCTCACAATTGCACTCGTGATGTAATTATTGCTAGGATAACAGTGATCCAGGATAGTATCCTATATAACCAGTCATAGTGAGTAGAGAAAACAAAAAATCATTTATTAATATCTGCAAAAGAACACACTGGGTGTGGAATATATACAAGGGAATTAAAATATTGGCAGTGGAGTGTGACTAAAAATGGGGGAGTACTCATATGTCAGGAGATAATCTTACTCCCCGCATGGGGGTTAATACTCCCTGAGTAAAGAAACTCCACCACAATTAATCACAGTACAGGGAGCTAGACTATGCAAGTTTATCTATTGCATGATAAGGGAGGGGTAATACCCTCTAAATGTAGATAATTGAGCGAGACGCTTGTACTCAATGTGATATATTGAGGAGATGTAAATATCTAAAGTGTAACCCTATATATTCCTCCAATGTGTTTTAGCTGCACAGTCCTAAGAGAGGTAGTGAGACAGCAAATAATCTGTCACTATATCCCTTCAGTAGGGACACAATTAGAGACTGAGCTAGTGTCTCTCTCTATATAAAGCTTGCCAACACAATTAAATGACAACACTGGATATTAGTCACAAAAGGTTTAGAGTGAGTGATATAGTATGGAGATCAACATTGCACTCCGGTCAGAATGGATAGCATTCTGCACCCTGGTTATTGCAGATGTAAAAAGTGGAATATGGCATTGTAATATAGATGTAACGCATAGTAGCAATATTTACATCCTACGCTGATGAAGCGTGGATCTCACGCGAAACGGTCCGTCGGATTTTAGTGACGTCATCCTTGGCGTCGGCAGTGGAGTTACTGTGCGGGGAATAAGACGCTACACACTTGGATATCTGGTTGTATACTGCTTTATTCATACATGTTCCTGTTATTATGTGTGTGCAGTTTATTGGTTTAACAGTGACTATTTACTTATTACAAGTTCATTTTGCTTGGAACCGGTCGAATACACCTATAGGTATTGCCAGGAATTAATATAAGGGAATAGCTGTAGGATGTAAATATTGCTACTATGCGCTACATCTATATATAAGGTAGACTTAATAACATATTAGACCAGGTCTATATCCTTGCCTTTGATGTCTGGTATTGTGTGAATGACCGAGTATTCATTATCATAGGTTACGTCGGCTCCTCACACCCTTTCCTCCCCCTTCTCCCTTGTCTCCTTGCAATCAAAGAGACAATAATATATGGTGTTAGACACAGACTTATAGGTCCCTCCACCCCTGCGGTAGTTCCCTGTTATTTTATCTAATGTATAAGATACAATACTGCAACAGGTCTTCCCTGAAACACCCTTATTATCATACAGACCACCTCATAATCTCAAGAAAATTATGGTGAGGAGTAAATTCAACAGTACAACTGAATGTGGGACAAGACCATGCCAGGACGCAAGATGCAAAACCTGCGCAATGCTCCACAACGCATAAATGCATATAATGATTTCCAAACTGGAAAAACATGTGCAAAGGTCCAACCCTTAGATGAGTCCTGATAAGTTCAACAATTTTACGCTATGGGGCGTGCCCTCTCTGTTTTATATATATATATATATATACATACATACATACATACATACATACATACATACATACACACATACTGTGACAAAAGTACCCTTTTGCTATGTACCTTTTGTCCAGGGATCACCACTTTCACACAGCCTTCCAGGTAGAGGAGACAGTCTTCTGACACAGAGGTGAAAATAAAGCTTTGGCCTGTTTATTTTACCATTAAGATGTTACAGCAGATAACATCAATAAATCAAAACAAAAGTCCTTGCTCCACTGAGCACAAAACACAGCTCTCTTAGTACAAGCTTCTCTGAAAACAAATTGGTCTGCTCACAGGCAGGCTTTAACAGCTGCTCCTCTTAATTAGCAGTTGCAGCTATGTGAGACCAGGGAGAGCTAGAAGTCCCGGTCTGAATTCTACCTGGTAAATCTCCAAAACGTGGAGTGGAGTACTGGCCCACCCTACTCTCCAAGTGCTCCGCCCCAGGGACCCAATAAGAGGCAAAATCATCCAAAAATTATACACTGCAGCTCCCAGGGGCTTAATTATAGCAGAAACCCTGCAATAATTGAGGGGCAATATATACACCCTCCTCTACCATCCCCTTATATCCGTCACAATATAATAAATATATATACATATATACATATATACACATACATATATACACATACATACATACATTTCTGTTACTCTGAAAAATTATTTACTATTTGTGTTTTATTCACAACCATGATGTATTTGTAAGTCTAATGTCATTTCCACTCTTCTTTTTTTTTTTTATATAGAAACATAAAACCTTAATTATGTGGTAAGAAACTTCTGTAATCCTCAATGTCTCCCTGAAGCATCTGAATAACTTAATGATGAGGAATCATAAGAACTTGAGCATGGATAAGATGATTGGTGAGATATTGAAACAAGCTGTCGGTATCATATACTTTCTGACTGGAGAGGTGAGGTCCACTGAACAATGCCATAATAACACTGCTCATTCTAGAATGTACATTGTTACATCAAGGGATTATATGTAAGACTTTGGTGTTAGGTCTAAGACAAAGGTCTTAGAAAAGCTAGAAGAGGTCATGCACTGAAGCTGGAGGTTGGGGGGCTCAGGGAAATTGAGGAAGTACTTCATGGAAAGAGTGATGGATTCATGGAATAGTCTCTCAACAGGTGGTAGAGGCTAATATAACAAAGGAATTAAAAAATGATTGGGATAGATATGGCAAGAAAAATATAAAGTAAAGACAAGGATCAAATTAGGTCTAATATTATACAACATATAGGAAAATTACCAGAATGGTTCTTATCTGCTGTCAAATTCCATGTAAAGAAGAAGACAGTAGAGGCAAGAGTTTGACATGATTAGGCACAAGGGGAGAATAGAGAGAGACCAGTATGGGCAGAGATGGATGTGACTGGGGAGAGCACAGATCATAGAAGGATGTGGCTACGTAGAGGGACAGCACATGGTTAGAGAGGTAAAGTGATTGAGCAGTTATATAATGCATGGTCTGGGGGCGATATAATTGGGCAGAAGATACATGGTTGATTGCAAGTTTTAGTTGGTATGTGTATATTTTGCATTGCGATTTTAATGGTGCTAGAGGAGAAGATGCTTAAATGTAAGTTTTTATTAAAAAAGCTATTGCGCATCAGTCAAAACTTGTGAGCACCAGAACTGTCCTCCTATTGAAGCTTGATCTTTAAATTGCTACCTCTCTCAATATGTAGGAATATTATTTTGTGAAGAAACAACACAAGCATGTCCCCCACACAACCCCTCTCTGCGTGTCAGAAGACTTCTGCAATATCCAGAGTCTCATCCTGGATTGTCCAACTAATTTGATGAATGAGAAGATCATGGAACATGCCACCAAGATCATTCATCTATTGACTGGAGAGGTGAGATTATACCAACTTTATGCCAATGTGGACACCTTTACTGAAGTAGGCACCTATAATGAAACGTTATGTGATTTGGGCAGAAGGCTTCTGGGTGCAGTGAGAAGGATACAGAAGGGGACACATCTGCTTGAAGTAGGTAATGAGTTGGTGAGAGAAAAGCATAGAACTATATAGTAGGGCAGTTAGTTGGATATGACCCAGAACAAGGACAGAGAAATAAGAGCATGCACCCAATGAAACATGCATTTTAGCAGAACATGCTGAACTCTACTAGGAGATATCTGGGAGAGTGGGTATCAAAGCCAGTGGTGATTGTCTGTGACATAGTTAAATGGGGGAAAAAGCACTCGCAATTCCACCTGATGGTTCCTTCCACGGGTACACGTCAATCCAAAATCTGTTTGGAGCAATATAATGCAAAAATGCCAAAGCTGCAGGGGTCTTGAATCTTGTGTAAAAAAACATATTTAAAGAGGTCCTGCTTTAAATACATTTTCACACACGTTTCAAGACCACTGGCGTGCTGACGTGTTTTGTATCGTGGAGATAACGTAACCAGAATAAAGAATATTGTAGAGCATGCACTTCGTATAGTACTCACTATACTGGAACAAGAAATTGTGGTGCACCAAATCCTGACGAGGCTGTGAAATTTTGAAGCTGTGTGGGGTGTGTGAGATTCGGCTCTCAGCCCCTGTGCGCTCCGGTAGTTCCAGGCAACGGCCGGGAAGGGTTGGTGCGTCACGTCCGGCCGTGACGTCATACCCGGAAACCCGGCGCCCTGTGAGCAGTTCCATCACTGGTGTGCGAGCCCAGGAGAGCTGTGGAGCGGTGTTTCTGCAGTGCTGTGAAGGAGGAAACAAAAGGAGCCACCAGCGCGAAGTGTATGAAGTCTGGGTGAGCGCTTTCCACATTTGATGCCTACGGCACCTTCCCATTTCTACACACTTCAATACCTGCACAGTTGGTAGCGCTTTCCATCTAAGCTACCACTCTGGATTTTAACCTCTCAAAGGCCACTCTTGCCCGAGTCTGTCATATCAGACAGGGGCATTAACTTGTATTTACACCACCTGGACAATTTCTCTCCGGCAGAGACTTGTGCTATTTATTTTATATATTTTTGTGTATTTATTCATGCAATTATATGCTTATTTCATATGTGGTTTTCAACATAAAGTAGCTGCTGGGCCTGATCCTAACTCATATAGCGCTTCCCTGTTTGTTTGTTTAGAGTCTGATCCTGTAGTCGATCCCGTGTTAGAACTGTTTAAAAAATAGAATTGCAGCGGTCACTTCAGTAATTGAATTTTTTTTATATATTGAATAAACCTGTTGTTCCTGTGCATTTCGGTCCCAGCTGGGACCCTTGTCGGGCCTTGCTTTGCCCTGACGACGATCCCAGCTGGGACCGAAACGCGTAGGAATAACATGTTTATTCAGTAAATAACTTATTCATTTACTGGAGATCCCGCTACATTTCTATTTTTTGTAAGGTGACCAGGACATTTTCCAAAGCTTCCATTCTTTATGTGGGATAAAAAATAAGGTTTCTCAAGGTGCAGCTCCTCCCAATGTGACCTGTTTTCAAGGTAAACCTCCCAAGATACCTTTTTGTAGAAACAGATTAACCTTCATTTTTTCCCCCTAGCTTTTTTCAGATTTTTGTTCATTTTTATTTTAAAGGCCAAAAACCTGCAGTAGAGCGTCTACATGGCAACTCCTGCATGTTTGTTTTCACTTACTCCACTGGGCAGCACAGAGCTATTTTCCACTTATAAGGTTGTTCGCGGTTAATGGCGCAGTATCGGTTTCCTGCAAGCTTCCTGGATTTTTAAGATTTTGTGACACAAATGATAAATAATATTGTTAAGTAATACATGTTAAATAGTTCAGTGTGTGCCTCTACCTGAAGTAATCTTTTAGGGTGATGGGAAAAATAGGCCTTCAGCAAAATGTATTCTGTTACAATAAACATTACAGGCATACCCCGGTTTAAGGACACTCACTTTAAGTACACTCGCGAGTAAGGACATATCGCCCAGTATGCAAACGGCAGCTCGCACATGCGCCTGTCAGCACATCCTGAACAGCAATACCGGCTCCCTACCTGTACCGAAGCTGTGCGCAAGCGGGGAGACTATAGAGCCTGTTACAAATGTGTTATTTACATCAGTTATGCACGTATCTGACGATTGCAGTACAGTACATGCATCAATAAGTGGGAAAAAGGTTGTGCTTCACTTTAAGTACATTTTCGCTTTACATACATGCTCTGGACCCATTGAGTACGTGCATGCGGGGTACGTCTGTACATTGCAACTAAAGGCAACCCCATGTATTGGAAGCAGAACCTTCACACTAACTTGAATAAAATAAAAATGTAACACACGATTACCTAGAACAGTGGTTTTCAACCTTTTTGGGGGGTTAAGGAACCCTTGAATTATATTGTGAAATTCTGGGGAACCCCAACCCAAAGTAAGAAAAACTTCCGGGTCAGACCTCTAGAGGCGCTCCTCCCTTGCTGTCCTGCTCTGTAACAGCTGCTGGTGATTCCTCTGCTGGCTTCTGTTTAACGCCTTAACATCCACAGGTAGGCATGGGGGAGAAGGAGGGGGGGAGAGGTGTTGATGGTGGGGGGGAGAGAGGTGTTGATGGTGGGGGGGAGAGAGGTGTTGATGGTGGGGGGGAGAGAGTTGTTGATGGTGGGTGGGAGAGAGGTGTTGATGGTGGGGGAGAGAGGTGTTGATGGTGGGCGGAGAGAGGTGTTGATGGTGGGGGGGAGAGAGGTGTTGATGGTGGGGGAGAGAGGTGTTGATGCTGGGGGGGAGAGAGGTGTTGATGGTGGGGGGAGGTAGAGGTGTTGATGGGGGGAGGTAGAGGTGAAGATGGTGGGGAGGGGGAGGTGAAGATGGTGGGGAGGGAGAGGGGATGGTGGGGGGCGGAGAGAGATGATGGGAGAGAGGTGATGGTGGTGGGGGAAAGAGAGGTGATGGTGGGGGTAGCGGTGATGATGGTGGGAGAGAGGAGGAGGGGGAGAGATGATGAAGAGGAAGAGGGGGAGAGAGGATGAGGGAAGAGATGATTATGAGAAGGAGGGATAATGAGACAGAGGATCAGGGGAGGGAGAATAAAATTGCAGTCCGTATTAATATTAATGGGCCCTGAAAAAATTTGGACCCAGAGGCCAGCGCATGTCTCGCTGTGCCACTGGTCTGAGGCCCTGTCTTTACTCACTGAGCCGCTGCTCCTCCCTTTCTTTGCAATACTACACATTCAGATATCTGGTTTCATCTCTAGTTTTCCCCCGCTCAATTATTATTTTTTTTGAATGCCTTAATAAGGAGTTTAAAACCTAAATGAGAATAACTCCCTTTCAGCAGGGCCCCCCCCACCCCTCGGCGGTATTGCGAGCCCCCCCATTTCACACCTCACAAGCCCCTCTATTTCCCACCCTTTCCCATGTATTTCTCTCCCCTCTGTCTCACTCTTGCTCCCTCTTTTCCTCCCTCCCTCCCACCTCTCTCTCCTCTCACTCGCCCACACCTTCCATCAATTACCCCACTCTCACTCAATCCCCCCCAAAAATACATACCAAAAAACCCCACCCACCTAAATACATAATAAAAATACACCCCCCACCCCCTAATGCATTATAAAAAAAATACACCCCCACCCCATATTAAAAAATACACCCACCCCATATTAAAAAATACACCCCCCACCCCATATAAAAAAATGCAATGTAAAGACACCCACGCCCAATGCATATTAAAAAGACCCCCCACTCCCCCAATACATATTAAAAAGACCCCCAGCTCCCCAATATATATTAAAAATAACCCCACCTCACCAATACATGTATAAAAAGAAAACCCCCCCCCATACATATTTAAAAGACCCTCACCTTCCCAATACATATTTAAAAAAAGCCCACCCCCAATACATATAAAAAAGACCCCCACCCCCCAATACATATAAAAATGACCCCCACCCCCAATACATATAAAAAAGACCCCCACCCCCCAATACATATAAAAATGATCCCCACCCCCAATACATATAAAAAAGACTCCCACCCCCAATACATATAAAAATGATCCCCACCCCCAATACATATAAAAAAAAGACTTACCTTGTGGATGATCAGACCTGGTCCAGTGGATGTGGGGGACCGGCGGCCGGCACTGCAAGTTGGGCTCAGCCTCTGGCCAGGCCCGGCTGCCGGTGATCTCGCGGCCATACCCCTACTCTCCCCTCAGCACAAGGACAGAGGGAATGAGTCATGCAGGCTGCTGCTATGGGAGAGCCGGGGCCCGGCTGTGAGAGGACCGGCAGACGGGCCTGGCCAGAGGTTGGGCCCAACTTGCAGTGCTGGCCGCGCCCCCCCCCCCCCCCCCCCTCCCCGACTCAGCTGGCCCTTGGGATGCAAACCCCGGCAGACCCACCCTGTTGGCAGCCCTGCCTTTCAGTGACATCAGTAAACTTCAAAGAACCTTATCTAAGAAAATTAGGATCGGATGCTTTTTCTGATAACTAGAACACCTTTACAGTGTGCCTGGAAAACTGCCCTGTGCTGTCTGGTAGAGGAGAAAGGGAGAATAGAAGGTGTAATGTGAACACTCCAGTGCAGGCTGTGGGCCTTAAAAAATATATAAATATAATTAAAAACAGCAAGGAAAAAGTAAATAAAAACAATATTGTGGATCTGCTTTAAAGGGGCATCACATGGAGCTCACTTTAACCATAGGTCATATTAGGGGGAGAGGGACTGTATAAGCACTGATTTCTGTGTCTGTATAACAAATTGGGTCTTCTCTTGATTTTAGGTGTCTATTAGGTTTGATGAAGTTGCAGTCTATTTTTCCAAGGAGGAATGGGAGTATTTAGAAGGACACGAGGAATTGTACAAGGATGTGATGGAGCATCACCAGACCCTCAACTCAATGGGTAAGTGGAGACTGCCGCTAATTCTAACACAATTATGTTGGATTCTAAGCAAACATTTCTGGTTTCACTTAATTTTATTCTTTGTTAGATTTATTTTTTTAACTAGAAATATGTTTATTTCAGGCCCCCGAAACAGAGCACAGAGACGGCTATTAAATCCTGGAGTCACCCCTGATTGGTTTTGTGCCATGCTTCAGTCTGCTCTTACCAGTATTTTTATGGGTCAGGGTTCTGAAATCCTCTGACGGACTATAAGTATAAATTTAAATATTGAGACATTCTAAATTTCATATGTTTGAATTTATATACAGCTATTTGACATGTTTATGAGTTGGAGACCCAAAACACTGCTCGGGCTCCCCATTATGAGACCGCATTATAACCGGGATTGCGGGGGGAAAAATGGTCACGATCAGAGGTTCCGCGAGGACTTACCCTGCATCTGCAGTTCTCCGCTGTCTCTGCTTCATCAGGCTGCGTCCACGTGCTTGGTGCGCGGCGCTTACGTAGGCTCTCCCAAGCTTGGTGCTTGGGGAGACAGTTCAATTTGACTTTCGAGCGCAGAGGAGGGTCACATGGCCTTCTCTGACCAATGACAGGCCAACAGTGAATAGAGTCACAATAAACTTTTGCTTGTGTGCCCTCGATCGTGTCATATACCAGTCCCCTGCTCTAATCACTACACCACAATGTGGATAGATAATTATCCTCTTTTAACAACCCTATGGTTGTTTATTTGGTGTATTCTAATTGACTGATTTACTGTAGTGTTAAGGTTATTTAATACTAGCTGAGAGACCCGGCGTTGCCCGGGATGTAATGTTCCCGTTCCTCTCTCTCCTCCCCCCTCTCTCTGTTTGTCCCCCATTCACATCAATCCAGTCCCCCCCCTCCCTCCCTCCTTTACAGCTTCATGTAGCGTGTGTGCGTCAGTCACTGTGTGTTTGCTCGCGCGTCAGTGAGTCTGAGGCAGAAACACAAACACACACAGACTGACTGACGCACACACAGTCAGTGTGTGCCTCAGTCAGTGTGTGCGTGCGTCAGTCAGGCTTTGTGTGCGCGTCAGTCAGTGTGTGCGTGCGTGCGGCAGTCAGTCAGTGTGTGCGCGCGGGGCGTCAAAGGCAGGGGGGGCGTCAAAGGGAGGGGGGGGCGTCAAAGGGAGGGGGGGGCGTCAAAGGGAGGGGGGGGGGGCGTCAAAGGGAGGGGGGGGGGCGTCAAAGGGAGGGGGGGGGCGTCAAAGGGAGGGGGGGGGGGCGTCAAAGGGATTGGGGGGGGCGTCAAAGGGAGGGGGGGGGCGCCTCAAAGGCATGGATTCCTCCCCCTGCATTTCCTGCAGTGGACAGGAGGGGGGGGGGCAGTGGACAGGAGGGGGGGGGGCAGTGGACAGGAGGGGGGGGGGCAGTGGACAGGAGGGGGGGGGCAGTGGACAGGAGGGGGGGGGCAGTGGACAGGAGGGGGGGGCAGTGGACAGGAGGGGGGGGCAGTGGACAGGAGGGGGGGGCAGTGGACAGGAGGGGGGGGGCAGTGGACAGGAGGGGGGGGGCAGTGGACAGGAGGGGGGGGGCAGTGGACAGGAGGGGGGGGGCAGTGGACAGGAGGGGGGGGCAGTGGACAGGAGGGGGGGGGCAGTGGACAGGAGGGGGGGGGGCAGTGGACAGGAGGGGGGGGGGCAGTGGACAGGAGGGGGGGGCAGTGGACAGTGACACACACACACACACACACACACACACACACACACACACACACACACACACACACACACACACACACACCTCAGTTGATGCGCCCTTTCTTTAGTTCCGTTTGGCGCCGGAGGTGGGGAGCGACACCTACCTGTACTTCCGGGCGCCGCCACCGTCTGACTCGGCGCCGCGAGGGAGGAAGGGGGTCCGCCATCTTACGCGCCGCGTGGCAGCTGCGGGACGCGAGGTGATTTGGAGCGGGGAGGGGGGAGAGGTGATTTGGAGCGGGGAGAGGTGATTTGGAGCGGGGAGAGGTGATGCCGCTGGGGAGGGGGAAGAGGTGATGCCGCTGGGGAGGGGGAAGAGGTGATGCCGCTGGGGAGGGGGAAGAGGTGATGCCGCTGGGGAGGGGGAAGAGGTGATGCCGCTGGGGAGGGGGAAGAGGTGATGCCGCTGGGGAGGGGGAAGAGGTGATGCCGCTGGGGAGGGGGAAGAGGTGATGCCGCTGGGGAGGGGGAAGAGGTGATGCCGCTGGGGAGGGGGAAGAGGTGATGCCGCTGGGGAGGGGGAAGAGGTGATGCCGCTGGGGAGGGGGAAGAGGTGATGCCGCTGGGGAGGGGGAAGAGGTGATGCCGCTGGGGAGGGGGAAGAGGTGATGCCGCTGGGGAGGGGGAAGAGGTGATGCCGCTGGGGAGGGGGAAGAGGTGATGCCGCTGGGGAGGGGGAAGAGGTGATGCCGCTGGGGAGGGGGAAGAGGTGATGCCGCTGGGGAGGGGGAAGAGGTGATGCCGCTGGGGAGGGGGAAGAGGTGATGCCGCTGGGGAGGGGGAAAAGTTGATTTGGAGAGGGGAGAGAGGTGTGTGTGTGTGTGTGTGTGTGTGTGTGTGTGTGTGTGTGTGTGTGTGTGTGTGTGTGTGTTATTTATTTTTTTGGACCTTTGGCCCGTCACTCCGCCTCAGGCCAATGAGAGGTGTGGGGGGCGGGCCAAGGGGGTGGTGTGAGTGTGTGAGGCCAATGAGAGGTGTGCGGGGGCGGGCGGGCCAAGGGACCAATGAGATTGCCGCTAGGGACACCGGACATCCAGCAGGCAGGCATGCATGCATGCATGCAGGCAGGCAGGCAAACATACAGTGCTTTCACTAATATAGTATAAGATGTTAAATGTTAATAAAAAAAAAAAAGTCAGAACACCCTCTGTGGTGTAGCAGTTAGAGAATTGAACGAGCATATGAAGGATCAGGGGTTTAATTCCTGCATGGTATGGTATCATTTATAAATTATTATTTTATACAATACACATACAGGAATTGAACCCATGATCTTTCATATACCAGTCCACTGCTCTTAAGCCCTAAACCACTGTGTGGATGGAAGGCTATCCTCCTTATACAACCCTATGGTTGTTTGGGAGGTATATTCTTCTCTGGTGATGGACTGCACTGTGCAGTAGATGTTAAGTTTGTTTATAGAGTCAGATTCATCACACCAACCCTGTGGTGTAGCAGTAAGAGAATTGCACTAGCATTTGAAGTACCAGGGGTTCAATTTCCACATGGTGTAGGCGTGAGGATGTGTATGTGTGTGTGTGTTTCCATCTGTGTCCGTGTGTCCGTGTGTGACCGTTGGCAATAAAGCATTGAATGTTATAAAAAAAAAAAAAAAACATTGGAGATGTTTTTAAATCGGAAGCCACGCTCAGACAGCGTTATATGCGGATCCACGTTGTAGCGGATCGTGCTATAACTGGCTTGACATCACAAGCTGTTACGGGGGACGCTGTGCGGGTCGGGCGGCAGTGAGATTTTGTCACTCTGAAGAGAGTATAAACCTCTAACTCAATGCTAAGTTTAACCTGTTACACTGAGTGTGCATTTGTTTGTGCTTTTTATGTCCATATAAATACATTTGCCTATACTATCTGCCCCATCAGTTTGCCTGATCTTTCCTCTGAGGTGGGTTCCTGTTATAAAGCTGGATATACAGATGGACACCAGAGAGGATTCTTAGGAGTGCTGCCGATGTTTCACAAAGACTGTTTGTATTGAGTATACTGCACCTTTTAATATTTAGGCTGTTTCAGTGATATATTCTCTTGCTGAAGAGATCTTCACTTTGCACTTTTCTATTGCACTGGCTTGTCATTTATCCTGTTTGTGCTCCCCTTTTGTTTTTCACTTCATATAGTTTTGGAAAGCATAGCTAACTTTCTTTCCTATTTTGGGTTTTGATCTACTATACCTATTTATTTATATGCATATATATTATCTTTCACATTAATATAGTTTTTTTTAGTCTGTTCTAGACTATACACGGTATGTTTTCTAAAGATATACATTCACTTTAAGACCTCCCTGGTCTCATTCACATTTTAGAGCACCTTCTTACTTTTTCTTGTCACATAAACTGTATAGCTACCTGACTCTGCTTTTCTGCCACCAGGCTATGTGCATTAAGATGCTATTCCACTTCTCTCTCCCTCTCATCTCTCTTCACCCCCCATCCCATCCTCCCATTATCTCTCCCTCCCATCTCTCCCCTTCTCTCTCTTCCGTCCTTCTCTCAGCCAGCATTTTTACTTACTCCTCAGATGTCAACTGACTTCCTCTTTCTTTATCTGCTTTCTGTCTAAACTTGTAAAAAAAAGAACAACCTGGTGCACACCCCTATGGTTCTCTTAGTATGCATGCAAAGGTTCAAGTCTCTAGGTTTCACGGTCTTGGAACTACATTATGGCGCTGATAGACAAACGTGCAAGCTGTTTTATTATAGATCATAAAAAAAGGACAGACTATAGATAACATTGTGTTTTTATATTTGTATTATTTCTTGTTTTGCTATTGTCGTGTCTATGCCACTTATGTCATATTTCTTGTTTGACACATTATCCAATTAATGACATGATTATCATGCTGATTGAATAGTTCAGAAATGCCACTTTTCTGATGAGCTTCTTCCCTATGTGTGTTCCTGTCCTACAGATGGAACCGTGAGCAAGAATATGACAGAAGAATGCAACACTCCACTTTGGCCGTCAGACTGGGTAAAAGAAGAGCATCACAATTTGTCCCTAAGTTTCAATGTAGACGGCTGTACGACCCAAACTATACAAAGTGAGAGACAAATAAAACCATTAAGAATTTCATCAGAAAAGCAAACTTCATGTGAAAATACAGATCTCACAACCTCTTACCTCCATAATAACACAGGGGGTGTGAAGACAGAATATACATCTGTTTCTGATGAGCATTGCATCAGTGAGGATACTAATGCACTGGAAATTCCCAATGGTCTGCCAGTGAATAACTGTAACTTCAGAGAATATGGTAGAAGCTTTACCAATCCACCTGTTCATACAGACCATCAGAGAAGCCACCAAGAAGAGACACTCTGTAGTAGGCTTAATACACACCAGACATCCTCCCCAGTAGAGAAGCCTTATGAATGTTTAGAATGTGGGAAATGGTTTACTCACTCCTCCACTCTCGTTAGACACCAGAAATCTCATACAGGAGAGAAGCCTTTTTCATGTGCGGAATGTGGGAGAAACTTTATTCAACTCAGAAACTTTATTTCACATCAGAGAAGACACACAAAAGAAAAGTCACAGACTAAAGAAAAATCACATACATGTGATGAATGTGGGAAAAGCTTCAACCATAACTCTGATCTGCTCAGACACATGCTAACTCACACTGGAGAGAAGCCATTTTCTTGCCTTGAATGTGGGAAAGGCTACACGCAGTACTCGCATCTTGTTAGTCATGAGAAAACGCACACAGGAGCGGATCTATTTTTTTGCCATGAATGTGGGAAGGGTTTTACTCAATCTTCAGCTCTTGTAAGACACCAGAGAGTTCACTCCGGAGAGAAGCCATTTACATGCCCAGAATGCAGGAAATGCTTTACCTATTACTCCAATCTAGTTAGACACCAGAAATCCCATACAGGAGAGAAAGCGTTTTGTAGCTCTGAATGTGGGAGTTTTACTCAAATCGGAAATGTTGTGGCACACAACATAAGTCACACAGAAGAAAAGGCGCACACATGCCATGAATGTGGGAAAAGTTTTAACCATAACTCAGATCTGATCAGACACATGCTAACTCACACTGGAGAGAAGCCGTTTTCTTGTTTTGAATGTGGGAAAAGCTACACGCAACAATCGCATCTGGTTAGTCATCAGAAAACGCACACAGGAGATGATTTATTTTCTTGCAGTGAATGTGGGAAGGGTTTTACTCAATCTTCTTCTCTTGTAAGACACCAGAGAGTTCACTCCGGGGAGAAGCCATTTACATGCCCAGAATGCAGGAAACGCTTTACTTATTACTCTGATCTAGTTAGACACCAGAAATCCCATACAGGAGAGAAGCCTTTTTCTTGCACCGAGTGTGGAAAGTCTTATACCCGCCAATCACATCTTGTCAATCATAAAAAAATTCACACTGGGGATAATCTTTTTTGTTGTCGTGAATGTGGGAAAAGATTTACTTATTACTCGGCTCTTAAAAGACACCTGAAAATTCACTCTGGAGAGAAACCATTTGCTTGCATTGAGTGCGGCAAAGCTTTCACTCATCTCGCTAATCTTACTGCTCACCAGAAGACTCACAGAGGAGAGAAGCCATTTGCTTGTTCTGAATGTGGTAAATGCTACACTCGACTCTCTCATCTTACCAGTCATCAGAAAGTTCACACTGGGGATAATCTCTTTTCTTGTCTTGAATGTGGGAAAAGCTTTACTTATTACTCGGCTCTTGATAGACACCATAAAATTCACTCTGGAGAGAAACCATTTGCTTGCATTGAGTGTGGCAAAGCTTTCACTCAACTCGCTAATCTTAATGCACACCAGAGAACTCACAAAGGAAAAGTAATTTGCTTGTTCTGAATGTGGTAGAAGCTTCACTACCCTCTACTCATCTTACTAGTCATCAGAAAGTTCACACTGGAGATGTGTGCCAAATATTTTACTCAGGACTCAACTCTTAAGCACCCAGAATAGGGGACCTACTAATAGGAACATTCTGAAACTATCACTTCTGTTCATGGCATTAATCCTACTCAATGGTTTTGCCAACATGTTAATTTATTTTAATAAATTTAAAAAAAAATGTTTTCCTGAATTTAGTAGAGTAATTAAATATATGTAGCGCATGTAAAGGATAGAAGGGAGAGGGGGGATATGATCGAAACTTCCAAATACATGAAGGGGTTTCAGCAAGGAACAGGAGGAAAGCATATTTCAGAGAAAGTACTTGAACAAGAAGTAATTCTCTAAAGCTGAAGGGTGGAAGGCTTAGAGGAGATGTGAGGAAGTAGTTCTTCACAGGAAGGGAGGTGGATTCATGGAGAAGTTTTTTCCAATAGATGTGACAGGGGCGAGTAGAGGAAGAGAAATAAAATATGCTTGGAATACATGCAAGGCTGCTAGCCTAAATATGAAAGAAAGCCAATGATGGAATGGGGTCTGAGGTCTTACAATTGATAGTAAAGTGGGCAATCCAGATGTGCCAATTGGTTTCTACATGATGTACAATTTGGTTTTTCTGTGACACTCTTTAGTGGATCAACATTATTACTATTATTATTTTTATACAGTTTAGACTTTCAGCAGTGGGATGTGAGGATACTAAAGTTACAACTTTCTCATACACTTGTACAATAGGTAAGAAGGACTCTGCTCGTAGGAGCTTATGAAAGGATTTGGGTGACTGTCCCTTTAAGAAATTCCATTCTGCAAATCTTTGTAAATTTTCTTGTTCCTGGATTTTATTTTCCTTTTTCCTCACAGCCCAGGTCTGTGGCAGATTACTTCATTCATTTTCTATGAGACAATCCAGTGTTAACACACACACATACATTCTTTGCACACGTTACTATTTCTATTAGGAGATGCAAATTCTAGCCTCCTATCAGACTCTAGCATGAGTCACAGATGTATTACTCTATCCAATCCAAAGTTACCAAATGTAGGCCCCGCCCCTGTGTGAGGCAGAATACATTACTTTGCAGTTCCTTTGTTAAATTATGTGAGCATATCTCTGGTATGGCTCGCATCTACTAATTAGTAAAACCAGCTGAAGAATTATTCCATTGCTTGTGTGTCAAATTTGTCCTAAATATATTCTTTAACACTTACAGTAAAAGGAAGGGAGACTGGAAACATACAATATACTGGAAGAAAAACGTTGGTGATTTTTTTTTTTTAACTTGCACTTTATTCGTTTAGCATAGAAACAAAATTAAATATACAAATTACTTCACATTTGAGTTGCGTTTTTTGTCATCAACATAAAAAAAAGGCAATAAAAATGGAATTGGGAACCTCCTCTTTTAAAAGAACAACATATTCTGTAGAGATACTCATTATAATTTAGGAAAGGCTCCCAAATCTTCTTATAATTCCAAGGCAAAGCGTAAAGTACAAAGAAATAACAGATTCCAATGTCATCTGTGGCCGCAAATTATTATCCTGCAAGGCGTCGCGGATCTGAGACTAGTGTTGGTGCATCACCATATGGGATTATATGAGCCAACATCACCGCATTTCTCCATCATATGGGAATATATGAGCCAACATCACCGCATTTCTCCATCATGCATCATCAGCATTAGGAAAAATTGTTATTGGCTTCGCTGGTTTGCAGTATCATCTGTAAAATACTTTATATTAAGCCTCAAAAAGAGATAAGCGATCGGGAAGAGAAGGCTACTGAACTTTAAACCAAATCTGATCAGAGGTGACTTGGGCGAGTTCCGTTTTTGTAGATGCTGTAGTATACTGCATCTTTTTCTCGAAGCACTTTGTAAGTCATTACCTTAATAAAGGCTACATTTACGCATCTGCAATGTCAGACGATTATGGCTGAATAAATATTGTTATATTATAAATCCATTATGCCCACTCCTCCTCCTTGCCTCTGATAATCTATTTAAGACTTTAGCAGTGAGTCCTGAAGCCAAGAGTACAAATGAAATATTCAAACACTCAATATTAGTATGTATGGAAATTGTTCTCTGGTATTTTTCAGTCTCCTCTGGATCAACTACTGAAAACACCCACAGTTTTCTACTTCTAAGGCCTTAGGACCTCTGTGTTTTTTCTTTTTGATTATATATATATATATATATTATTATATTATATATAATCCCCCCAAAACTCAATATCCCCCCCCCTCACGAATCTTATCTGCGGCGGGGTCCTATGGCGTGGTGCGGCAAAAAAATGGCCGCACAGTGTCAAATGATGTCAAGAAGCGTACCGTTGCCATGGTAACGCGACATTTGATGCTGCGTGCCCATTTTTTCAGGGCCTGCAGGGGAAAGAGTACAGTTTGCAGGGCAGAAGACATGGATGGCCGCACCACACTGCTGGACCCCGCCGCAGGTAAGCATTCGACTGCCAAAATGCACTCGCCTGTGGCAAGCGGGCAAGTGCATTTGTCGAGATATATACATCAAAAGGTAATTCTACCCAGCCACTATGATACCTTCTTTGTATACATTTCAGTTTCCCGAGCACTTTGTATGCCATTACCTTGCCAATTGTGACATGCATATAGCTGATATATAAGACTTTATTGGTTAAATAAATATCGTTACATTACAAATCTATTGTGCCCTCTCCTCCCTGCAAGAGTAATTTAAAAAAGGGTGTGCATGCGTAGCACGCGCTTTTTAAGTGAAACTTCTTTGTGTTTTGTCACAGAAATTGTATTTGTGATGGTGATGTTTTTAATTAAAAATCAAAAACAATTTAATTGCCAAAATGCAAAGAATTTTGACTTAGAACGCGCGTGCGTGGCACACACCCCTGTTTTGCCTATTTGCACTTCTATATGTATAGTAACTGTGAATTCCTTGTGTGTGTGTGTGTGTGTGTGTGTGTGTGTGTGTGTGTGTGTGTGTGTGTGTGTGTGTGTGTGTGTGTGTGTGTGTGGCGTTTGCGCATGTGTTACATCTGCACTGGTGCGCCGAGCACGGGAGGGCTGCACATGCGCGTCGAGCAACCAGCACTGACGGCCTCTTCTGCCAGCAGTGACGTCACTTCCGCGACTGCACTTCTGTCACCATGAAGGTGATTTACTCCAAGGGACATTTTCATTTGGTAGGTCCCAGCATAGAAGTTTCACTTCAAAAACAGTACGATCCTCAGTTTCCTTTGGGAAATTAAGATGGCGCCTCCATGTTTATGCTCTTTAAGAATTTCTATAAACTGCATAGACCAAGGACATATCACAGGAATCATTCATAGATTGCTCAAATGTTTATTGCACATTATTTTTAAACAAAATCTAAATTGATTCTGTTAATTCAAAAGTGATAAAGGGCTAAATGACCCATAATACAAAGGTATCACAATTATCAATCATTAAAATCTACCTGATGATTCTTAATTGTTTAACTAGCAATAAACCTGCAAAGATTAAGCAGGCAAAACGCATTGGGCTGCCATCACCCACTCACATGTAAGATCAGCACTCAAGCTCCAAAGATAGGAAAGTGTGGACACATCAGGGGTCACGTTAAACTTAATTGGCTAGATAGATAAACAATCATTGCAGTTTGCTACTGTTGCAACTTCTAACCCAGGGGTGCGCAAACTGGGGTGCATAAGATTTTCAGAGGGGCGCAGTGTTTACAGAGGCCCCGCGCCTCTGTAAGTTCCCTTACTTTGTCTCCGGCGGCTTCTTGTGATGCGTCGCCATAGCAACGCGGTGTCAAATGACGCCATGGGGTCACACAACGTTGTGACATCAGAACGCCGAAGACAAGGTAAGGAGGGGGCGTGAGCAGGCAGAGGGACGCACCCCTGTTCTAACCTATTTGGATAACAATGTTGCGTATTGTTCTTTTTTAACTTAGGTTATTTAAAAATTGAATTACAGATGTAGTGTGTGTAGTATGCTGCGTATGCCAAAAATTCCGTGGCAGTGTTGGTGCAGCGTATCCCATCAGGTGTCATAATAAGGCACCAGGAGAAACAATGAAGCCTGATACATCTGTATGTCCTTAAATGTGCTACCCTAAGGCTACGCCCCCAGTATTACCTGCAGCACGCGCGCCTGGCGGCATGTGCACAGTTGAAAGCCGTATTGTGTGATCTGTAGGGGAGCGATGGGATGCGTGGGGGGGTCCATGACGGGGGGGGGGGGGGGGGAAGGGAGGGAGGGGCACGGCATGATGGGGCATATCTGCCCTGCCATTGGTTATGCGCCGACCACATGATCGCGGCACGTGAACACCAAATGATTGTCTTCCCTGCCAGCGTACACGTCATTTGCGCGCCCAAACACCCACCCACTGGGGCCTTCCCCATAGAGAGCTATGCTGTGGTGTGTGGCGCGGGTGCCGCAGCAGCCGCTGGGGACCTGGCCTAAGAACTGAGGCGTAATGTAATGATGAAGAAAAGGTCATAAACCGGGTGTAAGGAAGTACTTCATCACAGAAAGGGGGTCGGGTTCGTGGCATTGCCTCGCAGGTGAGATGGGAGAAGCTAATACAGTAATGGGGTTCAGAAACACCTGGGCTAGACACAAGGCTATCCTAAATATGAAAGAAACCTTCGGATAATATAGGGGCAGAGGTTTTACAACAGTTAGGAAAATGAGCAGAAGAGGCGGCCAAGTGCTTATTTTCCGCCGTTTCATTCGATGTTAGCGGTAAAAGAGCAGCACAGCCGCATCTGTGATCTCTTTGCTGGAGCTCCATCCTACGTGGGTTCCATGTCCATCCCAATCGAATGCAGCGAAGTCTCCACACTGCCGAGGGCTCCCCTCTGGGATGTACCCCCCACCACCAATGCAGTGCTGAAAAAAGGAAGGAGAAGGCAGGTTTTCAACTGCACACTTCATCTCACGTTTGGAAAGAAAGGCACTTAACCATTTCAAGGCTCAAAAAGAACATAGAAGGATCTATGGGGAAATTAACCCATGATAACATTATAGATAATATAGATTTCTTATAGATTTCTACCAATCCTTATGTAGGTTACAAAACATCTAAAATAAACCTGTGGTGCATAAACCTCTCTGAACAATGGATTAGTTGTAGGTTGTGATACATTTTAGAGGTCCAACATAATAGCGCTTCATAGAGGAAATTATAGTGTACAGAGATTTCTAAACCTCATGTTTCTTCTTAAAGTGTATGGTGGCTTTGTATAAGAAACATGTTTCAAAAGCTCTGTACACTACTATTTAATTATCCACAAGAAAAAAGTAACCCCAAGCGGGGTCAAATGTGTGTCTCGCACAACACCACAGAGGAGGGTAAATGAATGTCCTGTGTAATGACAGGAAACTAAACTGCAATAAAGAATGCGAGGGTGGTGCTTACTGGGAATGTAAACTGTGGTAAACAAAGGAAAGAAAGAGAGCTCCCTATTATGTCGCACTCGAGAAAGCACCCTAGGCTAAATTAAAAGTACTATTTATTAATTAAATAATTAAAATATATTTATTGCAGCAAAATATACATTGAACCAAATGATTAAAACAAATTAAAAATAAAGGAGGTTTCTGTGCGCTAATTTATCAAAGACGTCAGTGTATATGAAGAAATAGCTATTAATCACTGTCTTTGTCCACGGTTATATAATTATACTAGCCATGGTAATAGCTATTAAAGTACAATTCTAAGGTGCTGGGGAGGTGAGGTGCAGGGGGGATCATTGGATGTGCAGGGGAGGGGGGGTCATTGGATGTGCAAGGGGAGTCATTGGAGGTGCAAGGGGGGTCATTGGATGTGCAAGGGGAGTCATTGGAGGTGCAAGGAGGGTCATTGGAGATGCAGGGGGGTCATTGGATGTGCAGGGGAGGGGGGGTCATTGGAGGTGCAGCTGAGGGTCATTGGAGGTGCAGGGGAGAGGGGTCATTGGATGTGCAGGGGGGGTCATTGGAGGTGCAGGGGGGATCATTGGATGTGCAGGGGAGGGGAGGTCATTGGATGTGCAAGGGGAGTCATTGGAGGTGCAAGGGGGGTAATTGGATGTGCAAGGGGAGTCATTGGAGGTGCAAGGAGGGTCATTGGAGGTGCAGGGGGGTCATTGGATGTGCAGGGGAGGGGGGGTCATTGGAGGTGCAGCTGAGGGTCATTGGAGGTGCAGGGGAGAGGGGTCATTGGATGTGCAGGGGGGGTCATTGGAGGTGCAGGGGGGGTGATTGGTGGTGCAAGGGGGTGATTGGTGGTGCAGGGGGGAGAGTGATGCGAGGTGCAGGGGGGAGAGTGATGTGAGGTGCAGGGGGGGAGAGTGATGTGAGGTGCAGGGGGGAGAGTGATGTGAGGTGCAGGGGGGAGAGTGATGTGAGGTGCAAGGAGGGTGAGGGATGTGAGGTGCAGGGGGTGGGATGTGTGTGGTGTGCAGGGGGTTATTGTGTGTTTGATGTGGATGGGGAGTATTATGTGTGTGGGTGAGGGGGAGAGATGGGGGTATGAGAGATAGATGGGGAGTGCTGGATGGGTCATAGGAGGTGCAGCGGAGGGTCATTGGAGGTGGAGGGGGGTGATTGGTGGTGCAAGGGGGGTGATTGGTGGTGCAAGGGGGGTGATTGGTGGTGCAGGGGGGAGAGTGATGCGAGGTGCAGGGGGGGTGATTGGTGGTGCAAGGGGGGTGATTTGTGGTGCAGAGGGGAGAGTGATGCGAGGTGCAGGGGGGGAGAGTGATGTGAGGTGCAGGGGGGGAGAGTGATGTGAGGTGCAGGGGGGAGAGTGATGTGAGGTGCAAGGAGGGTGAGGGATGTGAGGTGCAGGGGGGGTGGGATGTGTGTGGTGTGCAGGGGGTTATTGTGTGTTTGATGTGGAGGGGGGTATTGTGTGGGTGAGGGGGAGAGATGGGGGTATGAGAGATAGACGGGGAGTATCGCAAAGGTTGATAGTGAGGGGTTCTGGGGGAGATATGAGGATGATGATGAATGGTGCTGGTGGAGATATGAGGATGTGAGATGCTGGGGAAGATATGAGGATGATGATGATGAGGTGCAAGGAATGATGATGATGGTGATGATTTTACCTGTGCGGCCCAATTTTTTTTTTCTTGGAGCAGTTCGGCCCTTCTCACTTTACGAGTTGTGCAGGCCTGCTCTAATCGCGCGTCATTCATAATGCAAAGGTGAGTGTGTGATGCATAAACACTGTCACCTGACTGCCTATGAGGTCCGTAATTGGTGGATACCCTTGGATACTCGTGTTTATGTTATTTACATTCCTTTGGCTGTCAGAAAGTATGTGTTAGTGATTGTAATAAAGGATTCTTAAATCACTTTAATCATTGTGTATTGCTGCATCCCGTTGTGGGGCATAATAACACTCATTATTATACAGGCTATAGTAATGATCAGAGTAGATGGTTATATAGTACATATCTATATCGAAATGGTCTAGAACGGGACAAGATAGTCATTGCCAAAATAACCTATAGAGGTGATGGTAAAAGTGAACACTAATGGTTAACTTTGGTCCACAAGGGGAGAGAAAAAAGGGGGGATTAACTGAGTATTCTTCATCACAGAGGATCCCTTTGAGAGTTATTAGAGATATTAAGACTCTTCAAAAATAGGATGTTATTAATGACTGTAAACACATGGAAAACAGGTATGTATCAGGGCAGATTTCAAACAGTTGTACAAGGTTTACAGAAAGGGGGTGAAAAGGAAGCCCTCATTTAAACCACATGGGGACAGGGTGGATAGTTGATATATCCAGCGGGACTCTAGTTGTAAAAGTTTTTTGTCCCAATCTCCCCCTCTCATATCACTTTTGAGACTTGCAATACCTTGAAATTGCAAAGAATTAATGTCTCCGCCATGATCTCCCCTCACATGGCAGGACACCGGGGTGTCCAACTCATTTCTGATGGATCCGACATGTTCCAATATTCGTCTTCGGAACTGTCGGACGGTTTTTCCCACATACTGTATCCCACATTTGCAGGTAATTAAATAAACAACTTTCATTGTTTTGCAGTTTATGAAGTTTTTCATTTGAAAGATCTTTTTGTTATGGGTACTTCTGAATGTTTTACTGGTCTGAACATATGTACATGCTTTGCAAGTGCCGCATTTATAGGTACCTTGCGTGTTCTGTGGGAGCCAAGTCTGGACTTGTGATTTACTTTGAAAATGACTATGGACCAGGGTGTCCTTGAGATTTTTGGATCTCTTCGGTACCATTGTGGGAAATGGTTTAAGAACCTCCCGCAAGTCATCATCCTCCAAGAGGATATGCCAGTACTTTCTATAGATACATTTAATCTGATCCCATTGGGCATTATAGGTACCTATAAAGGGGATTATTTGTTTAGTATCTACTTGTTTTTTAGTGTACAGTAGCTCTTCCCTCTTTGTTTTTTCTGCATTCTTAAAGGCCTTATTTATATTTGTTTTGCTGTAGCCTCTAGTTAGAAATTTGTTTTTCATTATTTCTGCCTGGCAGTGAAAATCTGCCATATTAGAACAGTTCCTCCTAATTCGGAGGAACTGTCCTGTGGGAATACCTTTAATGAGTGATGCCGGGTGATGGCTTTCTGCCCTGAGATAGCTGTTAGTCGCTGTTTTCTTGGCATGTGATATAGTATTAATAGTGCCATCTTGATCAATGGAGATTTTTAAGTCTAGAAAAACCAGATTCTTTTCATTGATTTCATATGTTAACCGTAAGTTGTGTTGATTGGAATTTAAAGTTTCCACAAATGTTGTAAAATATGTTTTACTGCCATTCCATAATATCAGGATATCATCTATGTAACGGACCCATATGATGATATTGTCTGTGAATCTTGTCATGTTCTCATTGAGCACCGTATATTTCTCCCACCACCCCAGGTACAGGTTAGCATATGTAGGGGCACATGTTGTCCCCATTGCAGTTCCCTGTACCTGGAGGTAGAGTTTGTTGTTAAACATAAAATAGTTGTGGGTTAGGACAAAAGACAAGAGGTCACACATGAACTCGTTATGTTCAAGATATTTGGTGCCTCGAGTAGAGAGAAAAGATGCTACAGCCTTGAGGCCCACCTGATGCTGAATGCTTGTATAGAGCGATTCAACATCAAGACTACAGAGGACTGTACCGTTATCAACGGTTATTTCCCTCTAATCGTTTCAATACATCCCGGGTGTCTTGTACATACTGTATGATGGTAAAGATGTTACAAAGGTTCTCAGGACTTTGTCAATGTAGACACTAGGGCCCTCAGTAAGATTCCCAATGCCAGAGACAGTTGGGTGGCCCGGCGGATGTATGGGATCTTTATGAACTTTTGGCAGACTGTAAAAAGTTGCTGTTTTTGGGGATAGGTTATACATAAATTTATGTTCCTGTTTTGAAATCACAGATTCTTCCAGACCTTTATCTAGAAGGATTTTTAATTCTTTCTGAAAAATCAGTGTTGGATCCTGTTCTAGGACCCTGTAACAGTTCTTATCACTAAGGAGCCTCATGTTTTCTTTGACATAGTTGTCAGTTTTGAGCATAACAATGTTACCACCTTTGTCTGAACTTTTTATAGTAATTTCTTTCCTTTCTGATAAATCTTTGAGTGCCTGTCTTTCATTTTTATCCATGTTGTTCTTTCTCCCTCTTCCTTTAGATATCATATTTCCTATGTCTCTAGACACCAGTTTAACAAAAGTTTCCACGTTACTACAGGTATCCATTGGAGGGGTGAATTTACTTTTAGGCTTAAGTTGTGTGAATGGACCAACACCTGGTGTTCGTTCATTTTCTTCACATAATTCCAATAGGATATCTAGATTTTCTAGGTCTTCATTGCCCATTTCTACAGGGTCCACATTTTTGGACCTTGCTTGCTGAATTTTCCTGTAGTGTTTGTGTAACAATAATTTTCTGGCGAATAGGTTGGTGTCTTTGATATACTCAAATTGGTCCATATTTGAAGTGGGAGAATATGAAAGGCCTCGTTTAAGGACTCTAATGTGGTCATCATTTAAGATGAAGTCAGTTAGGTTCATGATGAAGGTGTCTGGTAAATTATCTAACTCTAGTGATATGTTCCCCGTCTGTTCTTGTTGTATCCTCTGTTCTTGGATTTTCTGCTTCTTCCTCCCCTTGCCACTCCTTATTCGTTTAAATATAAATCTGGGGGGCCGGGTACTGAAGAACTGCAGTGACCCTGAGACTCTATTTGGTGACACTTATTCCCTGGTTGACTTTGGGACTTACTACTATTTGGATTCTGATATCTGGCGGAAACTACTGTCTGGCATCTTTAAGCTATAGTACTGTACTCTTCATGTCAAGGGGGGATAAGTATACCATTTATCCTGGATATAATTGGACATTTGTTCATTTTTATGTTAGGATTTTTTGTGACACTTAGATTTCTTTGTGTCATTTTTTCCAACGTTATAATCCATCTTCACATATTTTTTCCTGGATTTCACTGTGGTGGGAAGGAGCGGCTCAGTGACACTGACTGGCACTGAGTTTGGAGCTTGGGAACCTGGTTCAATTCCTGGTGTCGGCTCCTTGTGACCTTGGACAAGACGCTTTATCTCCCTATGCCTCAGGCACCAAAAAACATAGATTGTAAGCTCCACAGGGCAGGGACCTGTGCCTGCAAAATGTCTCTGTACAGTGCTATGTAAAACTAGCAGCACTATACAAGAACATGTTATTATTATTTTTATTATTATTATTATTCATAGTTCCGTACTCACATGTTCTACATTGCAACCAGTCACTTTCACTCCAGCACACAGAGCCAGGGCAGCTTTCTCAGTGTTTATAACACGGAATTGGATAAAACCAGCAACAAACTCACCTGGGAAGAGTAATAAGCAGCTGATGAGCATGCAGGATTAGCCTTTTGTTCATGGACGACAATAGTGGACAGTTTCCCTAGCACATTGGTTCACAAACCTCTTATCGGAGACCACTGACCACACGAGATTTAGCAATAGCCAATCCATCTCCGCTCAGGACTTTGCTGACTATTTTAAGGAAAAGGTGGAATCCATACGTCAGAACATCCCCTCTGTTTCTTCCTCCCATCCTACACTTCTTCCTAACTCTCCTCCTGCCTTCCTTGACTCTTTTTCCACTGTATCAGAGGAGGATGTGTCGCTGTTGATCGCCTCTTCTCCCTCTACCACTTGCCCTCTTGACCCCATTCCCTCCCATCTCCTAAAACCTCTTGCTCCTAATATAATCCCTACGTTCACACACATTTTTAACTCCTCCCTCTGCTCTGGAACCTTTCCATCCTCCTTCAAACATGCAACAGTCATACCATTACTCAAAAACAGCAAGCTTGACCCTACCTGTCTTTCTAACTATCGACCTGTCTCCCTCCTGCCTTTTGCCTCTAAACTCCTTGAACGACTTTTATTCTCTCGCTTGCTCCATTTTCTCAACACCTATTCTCTCCTAGACCCTCTACAATCTGGCTTCCGCACTGCTCACTCCACAGAAACAGCCCTCACTAAAATAACTGATGACCTCCATGCTGCCAAAGACAGAGGTCATTACACTCTGCTCATATTACTCGACCTCCCTCAGCATTTGACACCGTGGACCACCCTCTTCTCCTTCACATTCTCCATACTCTTGGTATTCGGAACAAAGCTATATCCTGGATCTCATCCTACCTCTCCCATCGTACTTTCAGTGTCTCTTCTGCCAACACCTCCTCCTCCTCTATCGATCTCTCTGTGGGGGTACCCCAGGGCTCTGTCCTGGGACCTCTTCTCTTTTCTCTGTACACACTCTCTCTAGGTGACCTAATAACATCTTTTGGGTTTAATTATCACCTCTGTGCTGACGACACACAAATATACTTTTCAACACCTGACCTTACACCTGCTGTACAAATCAAAGTTTCTGAATGTCTCTCTGCTATATCATCCTGGATGGCCCTCCGTCGCCTTAAACTCAACATGGCTAAAACAGAGCTCCTCATACTTCCTCCCAAACCTGGCCCTACCTCCTTCCACATCACTGTTGGAACTACCATCATTCACCCAGTAGCCCAAGCACGCTGCCTAGGGGTCACACTCGACTCCTCTCTCACATCCGCCCCTCACATTCAAAACATTTCTAAAACCTGTCGCTTTTTCCTCTGCAATATAACTAAGATACGCCCTTTCCTCTGTTGCTCGACTGCTAAAACTCTGACTCAGGCCCTCATTCTCTCCCATCTTGATTACTGTAACCTCCTGCTGTCCGGCCTTCCTGCCTCTCACCTGTCTCCCCTACAATCTATCCTAAACGCTGCTGACAGAATCACTCTACTCTTTCCTAGATCTGTCTCAGCATCTCCCCTCATGAAATCCCTCTCCTGGCTTCCGATCAAATCCCGCATCTCACACTCCATTCTTCTCCTCACTTTTAAAGCTTTACACTCTTCTGCCCCTCCTTACATCTCTTCCCTAATTTCTCGTTATGCACCATCCAGACTCTTGCGTTCTTCTCAAGGATGTCTTCTTTTTACCCTCTTTGTATCTAAAGCCCTCTCCCGCCTTAAACCTTTTTCACTGACTGCCCCACACCTCTGGAATGCCCTTCCCCTCAGTACCCGACGTGCACCCTCTCTATCCACCTTTAAGACCCACCTTAAGACACACTTGCTTAAAGAAGCATATGAATAGCACTGTGGATATTCTGAACATATGATACATAAGCTTGGCCCCCTGCAGACGCACTTACCAGAACTCCCTCCTACTGTCTCTGCACGTTCTCCCTACCTACCAATTAGACTGTAAGCTCCTCGGGGCAGGGACTCCTCTTCCTTAATGTTACTTTTATGTCTGAAGCACTTATTCCCATGATCTGTTATTTATATTATCTGTTATTTATTTGATTACCCCATGTATTACTACTGTGAAACGCTATGTACATTAATGGCGCTATATAAATAAAGACATACAATACAACTCCTTGTGCTCTTGGGCAAGTCACTTTATCTCACTGTGCCTCAGGCCCCAAACATACAATAGATAAGTTGTGGGCAAAGGCTATGCCTATAAAATTCTATGTACAGCGCTACATACTGCAAGCTATATGGAAACTATATTTGAATCCCATTGGTAGAAAAGCACTATATTAAATAAAGTTATTATTATTAAGTTGCGTTACATCAAATTAATACAACAAAAATACCCAATGCTACATCCAATATGACAAAATACATAGTTACATTCTTGAAAGTTAGTATTTTCATAAGTAAGAGTCATTTAGTTAAACCCTTTGGCCAAAGCGTTATAAGGCCGCGCTTATAGTGCCGTCGCCGCGTGACGTTACCCGTCGCCGCAAGCGAAAGTTGTATTTCCCTTTGTGGCGGCGTCGTGGGCGACCAGGCTACTGATTGGTTCAGGGGCTGTCACATGAGGCGAGAACCCCTGAAAAATCAAATATTTACGGCTACCAAAAATCGCGTTGCCCTGTCGCTTTGTCGCCGTCGCGCTTACTATAAACGCTTGCACCGACGACAATGCATTTGTTTTCGGGCGACGTCGCGTCACCGGCACAATAAGCGTGGCCTAAGCCTGCAGCCACGTCATGAGCATGATGAGCATGCAGGTCCTAACACTAGCTGTGAATATTCTCATTTACCTCTACAGTGGAGGGAGAAAAGTCTCAATATACATGGAAAACCTGCTATTTAAAAAGTGGGGAGGGGCGTATTTTTTCACATTGGACGCGACATTATTACAAATTATTACACTTTGCTATATCTAAACATTACTTACTTCTTCCATTTGGGGAGTAATAGTTGGCTGTCTGCACTGCATTTCCATGGTCATACACAACAGGCACAGCCGGTCCATTTTGTGCCAAGCAGTTTCCGACATTGTAGCTCACTGGGTATTTCTAAGGGAAAAAGAATAAATAAAGAGCTAGTAAGGGATATAACTCACTAACACGGCCACATCTCTGATGGAATCCTGAAAGGAAAGGTCTTGCTTTTGTGTGGCATCTCTGAAGATCCTTACCTTCAAATGTTGGAAGAAGTGTCCTCCCTCATGCTGTAGGAAGCCAGACTTGGTGTATTATCTCAGAAGATCCTTACCTTGTACAATTGAAAGAGGTTCCCTCCCTCATGCTGTAGGAAGCCAGTTTCTGTTCGGTATCTCAGAAGTGATGAGTTTCTCCAGAATGCTAATGGTGTCTTGTTTGGCACATGCCACACACCAATGTCTTTAGAGCTGATGTCATAGTAGCCAGGGTTCTGGTAGCACATGGGACAAACCAAGCAGTCAAAATGATAAAGTGTTATACGTGGCAGAACTAGTGAATGGGGAGCCCTGGTGCAAGATAAGTTTGGGCAACTACACGACATCTCCCTCAACGGCACACAGCAATGCATGGTGCTAAGAATTCTGGACTTTTCACAAGGGGGAGGGAGGGAGATATATAACCGCCAAGGTAATGAAGAAGTTAACCCTCCCGCTACACCCTCCTCCCCCGGGAGTCTTATTCACCTTCCCTGCCCCTTATCCCAAGAACTCCCCCCCCCCCGTCACTACACACAGTTATGGGCAATAGTCCTGTTAGCCAGATCTGGATAATCTGGCCAATAGCGATTTTGCCCATTGAGAAACATAAAAAATACACATTACAAATACAATAAATCCATTTGGCTAATAGGGATATTGGACATTGTCTAGATGGGGGGTTGCGTGGCTAGGCCACCCGGGGGGTGGGGTGACGGGAGGGTTTAACCCCTTCATTACCTTAGCAGTTAACCACTAAGGTAATGAAGCTTTGCTCTTAGTTATTTTTAGGACACAGTATTGAAGCAGGGGGTCTTCAGTGCTGCATCCCATTCATTTCACGCCCGGGGACCCCCTTCTTCCTGAGGTACAGACCTCTCCGTATGGGGTGCCGGTATCTTGCAGCTGTTTAAATGTCCCGGTCACGTGGTCCATGATACAGGAGATTTACACTTGCAGGAGATACTGGCACCACATATGGAAGCCTTTACCTCAGGAAGCATGGGGTCCCCGGACCTGCAATTAATGGGATTCAGCTATTGAGAATACAGAGTACTAAAAATAAATAAAAGTGAAATCTGTTGTAAGAGCTGTGCCTAGAAACACAGTAAGAGGGACTGCTTCTGACTGCTTCTCTCTGGTTGTGGCCTAGTAGGATTAACCCTGCTGTGTTATTCCTTCAGGGCCGCAAGCATTACTGGCTATGCGGGCCATGAGCGGGCTCCGTCCGTTAGTACTTTTCATTGTGCCCACTTCAAAAGTAAACAGTGCCAGATCTGTGTCAAAAAATCTAATGTCCAATGACCAAAATAATGAAAGTACATTTCACTGAAGACTTCATACCTTGTAGTCATCACTGGTGGCTCCTTCAGGCAACCCAAATGTGGCATAATTTGCCCAGTTGCCTTCACCCTCTGGGTTGTTAGGAGTGTTTCCCTGCTGACTGGACCAGCGATCTCCAGAGGTGCACTTGCCATTTATATTATTCTCATGAACACTGGCCACCAAGGTCCAACCTCCTCCATTGGTGGTCATGTCACAGAAGGTCTGGTAAGTTTCTTTGTTTTCAGTGGTCAAAGTGTAAATTCCATCTAGGGTAAAAATAGCAGGTTACATTAATCTACTCAAAAAGTTATCTGAGCGCTAAATTAAGATAAAAAGCGTAAAGTTTATAGATATCAATAAAAATTCTCCAAAAATATAATAAAATATATAATTGCAATTGTAGAACTAATGTAAAGTGCTTCAAATAAAATGAACTGTATATCCACACAGTTGTGTGTGTGTATATATATATATATATATATATATATATATATATATATATATATATATATATATATATATATATAAACAGAAAAAGAGAGAGCGCACGCCCCATAGCATAACACTGTGTATTTATTGTAAAAGAAAGGGAAAGGGGGGGGGGGGGAAAAGAATCACACTCACAAGATAAAAATGATAAAAAGGCAGTTTGTGAATATATCACCACCATCCGGTTCTTTACTGCGGAATAGCGTCTCTGTGGACTCCTTCAAGACTGCCAATGAAGTCACCGCTCTCCGGATTCCTGGGGTGCCGTTTGTCGCCTGTTTGCCGTCCAGAAAACTCAGCTCTCCACTCCGAATGGCCGCCGTATAGTTCCGACGCTGGATTTGGCCTCAACGCGTGCGCAGCGTCGTAGTGACGTAATTGCGCTCTCAGTATCCCTGACGCGTTTCGTCACCACTGGGCGACTTTCTCAAAGCTCAGCCCTTTGAGAAAGTCGCCCAGTGGTGACAAAACGCGTCAGGGATACTGAGAGCGCAATTACGTCACTACGACGCTGCGCACGCGCACGAGGCCAAATCCAGCGTGGGAACTATACGGCGGCCATTCGGAGTAGAGAGCTGAGTTTTCTGGACAGCAAACAGGCGACAAACGGCACCCCAGGAATCCGGAGAGCGGTGACTTCATTGGCAGTCTTGAAAGAGTTCACAGAGACGCTATTCCGCAGTAAAGAACCGGATGGTGGTGATATATTCACAAACTGCCTTTTTATAATTTTTATCTTGTGAGTGTGATTCTTTCCCCCCCCCCCCCCCCCCCTTTCCCTTCCTTTTACAATAAATACACAGTGTTATGCTATGGGGCGTGCGCTCTCTCTTTTTCTGTTTTTAGATATCCGTGGATGTGGTTAATCCCATGTGAGAGCAGCCGGAGATCCCCTTGTCAACATCATTTACCTCTATTTATGGACTAATGTTTAAAGGACTGGTTGGACTTTATTTAATTATTTTCTATTATTTTTTTTTTCTCTTTTATGCACTTTTTTATTTTTATTTTTCACTTAAGATGTTTGTGTTCTATCATAGAATTTAGTAGATATTATTGTTATATGTCAATTGTATTTGCATTTTCCACTTTTGCATATATTTATAGCACCATATACACTTAATCTTACTATATTATTCACTATAGTCCACCAATAGAGATATACTATTGCAGTACTACTTTGGTGCTACACTTTTTTGTTCCCATATCGTTTCCAAACGGTATCGTATTGCTTATTCTTCATTATAGGATCTGCACCCACACCAGTGACTATTATTACGGAGTGCTTTTTGTTCTTTTTCTATGTTATATATATATATATCTTAGCAGTGGCCTAAACAGAGATCGAAATTTTATGAGTCATTACTGACAGTAGTGAACTCTCGTCCCATAAGCGCTAAAGGCCATGTCTGTACATACTGTGCTATATGTATGCACGCACAGCTGTCTCTTACACATACTAATACTCCTTGTTTTTCCATCCCTATACACCAATAGGGACCACTAAGTATCCACACACACTTTTAGTTGTGCTACTAACTCTCACATTTCCACACCCACCCACACCATTTATATCCAGTCCCACTCCACACACACCTTGTGTAAAGCACGGTATATACTGTGGGCTCTCCATTCATTTTTATTCACACTGATACACACACACTCTTTCTTCACTTGCTTTCAGGAACCATTTAACACCTCTAGCCATAAAACACATCGACACCGGGGGAAGGAACAGCACAGATAACATTCCAAGAGACACTGTTTTTAAGTTATCCTTTTGCTTCATTCATTGTAACATCGCCGGAAGAAGAGATCAGTGTATCTCGAAAGCTCGCACAAATAAAAGCATTTCGTTAGCCACAGAACGGTATCATCTATTTATTTTTTTATTTTTTTGA
Organism: Ascaphus truei; assembly: GCF_040206685.1. NCBI lineage: Eukaryota > Metazoa > Chordata > Amphibia > Anura > Ascaphidae > Ascaphus > Ascaphus truei. The sequence goes on from NC_134489.1 coordinate 28,996,434, forward strand.
TTATATATATATATATATATATATATATATATATATATAATGTATACCGTTATAGCGTGATTCGCTTAAAGAGCGGTCTAAACGTTGCTACTGATTTAAAACATATCCATTTTTTCTTTTAAACATTTAATGCTTTATTGCTAACGGAGACATACACACACCCCTACACCCCTATACCATGTGGGAGTTGAACTTTAATACATTTGATATAATACACATGCAGGAATCTAATTCAGGACCTTTCATTTGCTAGGACCAATTCCTTACCTGCTATGCCACAGGATTAATAAATAAAATATTAATTGATAAATTATACATTTTAATAAAAATAAAAATAAAATAATTATTTTATTTTTATTATATAAAATAATTATTTTAATTATAATGTATATTGCTATATTTTTATTGCCAACGAACACATACACACACTCCTATACCATACTAAGTGAGGTTATTAGGAATAGGGCTCAGATACTAAGTGAGGTTAATAGGAATAGGGCTCAGATACTAAGTGAGATTATTAGGAATAGGGCTCAGATACTAAGTGATCTTATTAGAAATAGGGCTCAGATACTAAGTGAGGTTATTACGAATAGGGCTCAGATACTAAGTGAGGTTAATAAGAATAGGGCTCAGATACTAAGTGAGGTTATTAGGAATAGAGCTCAGATACTAAGTGAGATTATTAGGAATAGGGCTGGAATACTAAATGAGGTTATTAGGAGTAGGGCTAAAATACTATGTGAGGTTATTAGGAATAGGGCTCAGATACTAAGTGAGGTTATTAGGAATATTTTAAAATAAATAAAATAATAATTTATAAATTGTACATTATAATTAAAATAAAAATAAAATAATGTATAAATTATTTAAATTGCAATGTATAATTTATAAATTATTATTTTATTTATTTTATAATTTATAAATTATTATATAAAATAATAATTGATAAATTATACCATATCATACAGGAATCAGACCCAGGACCTTTCACTTGCTAGACCAATTCTCTACTTGCTACGCCACACCAATCCTGTGGTGTAGGAGGTAAAGAATTGGTCTAGCAAATGGAAGGGCCTGAGTTTGATTCCTGCATGTGTATTATAAAAAATGTATTCATGTTCAATTCCCACATGGTGTAGGGGTGTGCGTACAGTATGTGTCCGTTAGCAATAAAGCATTGAATGTTTAAAAAAAATTTTTTAAATCGTCTGTGTGTGTCATGTGACCCTCCTCTTCCTCTGCGCTCGAAAGTCTACAGTAGGGAGAGGAGAGAAATGCAGATGCCGGTAATCCTCACGTGACTAAATTTACGCAATCCCAGTTATAACTAGCTACCACTGGAGTTGTCACAGCAAAAAAGGTGGGATACAGGTTACTTGAATAGATTGACCCTTCGATCTGACCCAGTATTTTCTGTTCTTATGTTCTGTTATTACATATACCTATGTCTATAATGATGGAGCAATGGACAGATATCCATGACATAATTTTTAATATGAAAAAATTGAAGCAATTGAACCAGGTTCCCCTGTCTCAGTGCCAGTCAGAGTCTTTACTCACTGAGCCACTCCTCCCTGTAGGTGTCTTATGGCCCAGTAAGGTGACCTTCATCAGGATTTGGAAAAAGCTTTATTGGACTGAAATAATGTATTGCTGACCATTAACAGCAAAAGGGTTAATAAAGTATTAAAAAATATAGGTTTTCTATCATTTTTGTAATGATACAACTTTTAATTAATTCTGAGACCTTATCCTGTTAATATCACTTTCACTATGAGTAATTTGGGCCATATGTATGAAGCAGCCTTCTGCTAGGGCACCTTACAACCAATTGACATGAATCGGCTCTAAGGTGTTTTGCAGGTGTCATATTGCAGAAGCCTGCTTAGTAAAAATGGCCCTTGCTATCTTGTAATACTCTTTGGGCTTTATCCTATAAATTGCCATAGCTCCAATTCAGCATTACCCAAAAGCCTCATTGACTTCAAATATACATTCTTTGCGGTAGCGCTGAATCAGAGGTGTATACTTTTGTAGAATAAGTCGCTTAATGTTTCACTTTTTCTATCCAAAACCGATTAACATGCCACCCACATTTTCATCACAAATCACCAGCTGTAATAAACATTCACCTTTGGCTTCATTGTCAGAATTGTTGATCTCCCTGCAGCTCCTGTATCCCGCTCCAGTGGGGTAGGAGGGATCAAATGCTGAATTGTCATCCCAGCAAGCCAGCAGGTTCAGAATTTTCTCCTTCTTCTCCGATATAGAAGCATGCTCTAAACAGACATTTCAGCACATTACATCTTTGCATACAGTTACTGTAGTAGATGAGGTTGAAAAAAGACACATTGTCCATCAAGTTCAAACTACGGTATATTTAGACGACAGATACTTCTCTTATATCTTTTTTTTATTTACCGTATTTTGCAAATAGAAAGATCCCAGGTGAAATATCATCCAATAATGTCTCATAAGGGAAAAATTAAATTCCTTCCTTACTCCAAATAATGGAAATCAGATTTCTCCCTGGACCATCATTCTGTTACACATAGGGTACAATGACCAAAAATGTCTTGTTTTTGCCCAAACTACCATATCTTAATCAACATTTAGAGTGAGAGATCCCTCACAATTCATATTTGACTATCCATACTAATATTTGTAAGCTTCTAAAAGGATGATTTGGGAATGAAATTTTAACAATCCCTTTATCTACTGATTAGGGCGAGACACATTTTCATAGGAAAGTAGAAAGATTGTAAATGGTTTCACTAAAAAAAAATCCTAGTTTGGAAACTTAGTCATTATGGATGTGACCAGTGATTGTAACTACCATGGAGACTTTCTTGTGAAATATACACTGCAAGCTTTATCAGTGGGTCTTAGTGTAATAACTATTAGTATTGCCACCAAAGGAAGAGAGAGAACTCCTGAAAACTTGTCTTATAATATTGGAACCCCCCCATTGGGTTACTAGTTTGTTATATGAGGGGTTCTGGTGGGTTGTTGCACAGCAAAAACCTTTATATTATTGTTGCTAATAGTGTAACTCCGCCCATATTCTAGAAGGAGCTCACCCTTTCACATGGGGTGGGGTGAAGTACTAAAGAGCCCAAACACTACCTCTGTAGCCATGGTGATCTGCCAGGTAGTGTTGTAACAGGTCCTGAGAATTGCTGGGTACCGGGTAGCTGGGGAAAAATAGAAAATTTGCAGTACCAGATACCCGGCCGGTTAGCTTTTAATTACCTGCAGGTAGCGGAGGGTGCAAAGGACCGCTGCAGAGGGTGAGGAGGACCACGCCAACATCCTGGTGGCGGTGAAAGCAGCGGCAAACATCCTGGTGGCGGTGGTAGCATAGGACGTCATTGTTCAGCTGGTGAGAGCAGTGGAACACATCCTTTGCAGCTGGTGCTGGTGAGAGCAGAGGAACATGTGACCGGAGCAGGAGCGTTACTATTTTATAGCCAGCTCCTCCCCTACTGTCCAATTGTAACACTCCTGCTCCTGTCACGTTCCTCTGCTTCCACTGGCACCAGCTGTGGATGACGCTGCTTCGACCAGCTGAACAATAATGTCCTCTGCTTCCACTGCCTCCAAGATGTCTGCCGCTGCTCCCACCACCACCAGGATGTCGCCTTGGTTCTCACTCTCCGCAGTGGTTCTCCTTACCCTCCGCTGCCAGCTGCAGGTAAGTCTTCTGCTGCTTTGCTCATGCCGTTCTCCAAGAGGAGGACTGAGGGAGCAGTGCAAAATGGAAATTACCTGGCAATGAGTTCCAGCCGCCTGGTGCCGGGTCCAGGTAATTTCCAGGTACTGAAAATAGTGCCGGGTATTGGGTAATTTATGGGTACCCGGTACATCACTACTGTGAGGTCATCATGAGGTATAAATATGGAAATATAGGAGGTTGGGACCCAGACCCCAGGAGTGCCCCAATATCATCAGGAGGATTCCAGGAAGAGCAACAGGTAGGTCTTTCATACTGTGTCTATGTAGTCTTCATACAGGACACCTACAAGCTCCTATTGAACCCCCAAAAAAACCACAACATATATATAAGCAGTGGTTGACAAATCACCAAAAAATCTACTCGCCACACAAAAAAATCTACTCGCCACCTAGTACCAAACGTGTGCTGCTTGGGCCAATATTTACTCGCCCGGTGGTTAAATCCACTCGCCCGGATTTTTGTGTTGGATGTGCGGCCACCTCTGTTATTTTCTTAGTGAGGGAAGAGTGCCCCTTATGTTAGAAGGGCCACTCTCAAATTGAAGCCCTTTGCCTAGGATATAAAGTGATGCAGCGGCATTATGCCCTGGGGGCCCAAGAACAGGGACTCACTGGGGGGAGCACCGTATTGGGAGTAGCCACACCCACAACTCCTATGCTTGAAGTACGCCAGATTCTCTATACTGGGGTTTGGGTTTAACTGTTGGCACTGAACAATATGTAGGGCAAGTTCCAGATGATGTGGAGAGTATAAAAATGTGATCAAAGCCATGTGGGCCTCTCTGAGGAGCTGTGTGGAGTCCCAGGGGAGATTCATATAAGTATGACTGTATCCAAATAAACTTGTGCTGTTTGTGAATAAGTTCCTGGCGCCCATTCTTACCACCATGAAAAGCTTACACCCCCAGACAGCTGAACAACAGCACCCGGCGAGAAAGGTATAAGAGTCTGTCCCCAACTGTCACCAGTCGGAGGTGCTTGATCCGGACGTCAGTGGGACGAAGCCAGACCGTGGCAACCTGGGGTGCTGGTACGGCTTGAACAAGGGGGTTGGTCGCTTTGGTCGCTGTGACTGGCATCGGGAACGTAGGTGAGGGTGCTGGATCATCTGGGCTGCCTTTCTAGGTGATGGCCCGGGCTGCTGGGGTACATTGCCAAGCCCCGGCACCATGGGACTGGCGAAGCTAGGGACAGTCACATTTCATGGACCCTGTCTAGGTCCTGAAGCACTGCCGTTCATGGGCTAACTAGGTAGGTGCCGGCCAGGTGCTGGTAGGTGCTGTGGCTGGCCGCCAGGGGCTTGCGCTGGTTAGGGGGGGATCAGGCTGTCACACCCGGAAAGGCACTGTAGGTTTACAGCACACCAGGAGACTGCCTCCGGAACTGGGGCCATGTGGCTACAAAGTAATCTGCCGCTTGCCTCGCACTGGCCGATGTTTGGTCGGTGACCCACTCTTGCACCTCAGGAAAACATTTTAACATGAGCTGCTCTTTGACCGTCAGGTCATGGAGTGTCTTAAAAGTTGTTACCTCACACCCGGCGATCCATCGTTTAGACTGGTGCTCTAGTCGGGACATGAACTCGAGGTGCGTATCTTTGGACCCTCTGTTCAGGGCTTTGAACTGGTCCTGGTAGGTCTCCGGGGTAATGACATAACATGCCATGAGAACCTCCTTCACAACCGGGTAGTCCTTTGCATCCTCTTGGTCCATCTCTGTGTGCCACACCTTCTTTGCAGCGCAGCTGAGGGACCAGGTATTTGACCCAGTGCTCAGGTAGGTTGCGCATTTCGCAATAGTTCTCAAAGGACCGCACATACCCATCTATGTCATCCGTGTCCTCACAAAACATGGCAAAGCTGACAAATGTGAGTCGGGGTGCCTGACTGGCCCGGGAACTCTGACTTCCAAAGCACACTCGGGACCTCAATCGGACCTCAATCGGATAGGTATGCAAGCAGTCAGGAGCTACAGGGAATAGTAAGGGGTGTGTGTCTGAGTACTTGAATAGTTGTAACTGAACTGAGTTCTGTGGTCTGCAAAATTGAGATCTTACTCAGGGCAGAGAATTCAACGAGTCATAAGATTGTTTAAGATTTTGTTTGCAATTTTTCAATGTTGTAATTGGTTGTTTCCTGGAAAAGGAACTTACCACATGATGCAGAATATTCTCTGGTGAGTGTCAGCAGCAACAGGATATGTATCAGCATCTTGAACTGCGCAGAGAAGAACAGTGGAACTACTGAAATCAATACAAAATGTTTTGCCCCAGAATTGCACTACTTTTGTCTTGATTACATACTGTATACCCCCCTCGCCTATATATTTTCATAGCATTTAACCACAGATTAAATAAGTTATGATGGGAAAAAAAGGGACAAATAACCTTCCACCGTACAGTGGAAATGAAAATACAAGCAAATGAAAATATCCCTTGTGAGCACATTCACAAGTCTCAGAAACATCTGCCACCCTGCTTTTCACAATGATCTCATAGTACAATACAATGCTTCCACTGCAGCAAGGGATGCTGGGAAATGATATGCAAATGAGCACACATTTTAACATGAAGCCCTGTAAGTTTATGCCTGCAAAATTACACAGCTTTTCAGCACAGCCATAGCATTTAAAGAACTGTATCTTTGAAGGTAACATCCTGTATTTGAGGTATGTGGGGGAGTATCAATTCCATTAAAACATTCCAAGGTTTTAAGTCTCCTACTCCAAAAACCCCTCTCGCTCCCTCTCCCTTTCGCTTCCTCTTTCGCCCTCTCTCTCTCCATATGCCTAACCCTGCATTCTGGTAATTATTAGGTTAAACCTGGAATCTTCAGAAACAGCTAAGAAAACTTGTCCAAAGACATGAGAATGTTTCTGTGCATCCAAAAAATAGAAAGTGCATCTAAATCGCCTGCCACATTCAACTTGGCATAAACCCTAGAAAAACTGGTAATAGTGTTAATTACAATTCGTATTATTAATATTCTTGTTAATAGAGCAGAATTGTGTTGCTATGTATGTGACTCAGCAGCCACGTTTCATTATTTAGGTTAACAAAATATATTATTTTCACATTTAGCCTATCATATATAATATTGCCCTAATGATTTATATTTATTAATACTAGTTATAAATACAAAATAACACAATTCTATTTTTATTTAAATTGTATCAATCAAGTATTCAGGGATGCGTCAAAAATAATTTAAAATAAATTATGTGCCATATCCGCCCATATGTATGAAGTCATTACACATACGATGCACATTTTTTTAAGGGTTTTATTACTTTTTAGCACTGAAATTTTGCCGTACATAAAGATTTAAAATAAAAACTTCATTCACGGGCCCCATACAACGGTGGGTCAGAGAACAACCAAAGTTCCTGAAATAAAACTCTACCTCTCTTTTGTGTATAACACATGCAACAGATTACTTCCTGTTCCTGGCAAGAAAATATCTAGAAGTTCATTTATGTTAGATAATGTTCTTACCAGTAGAAATTACCTTTTTTCTCGTTGACGTTCTGCAGCTCTCTCTGGTCTTTAAGCAACAACGAGAAGCGTCTTTATAGCACCGTCTTCTACTTACGTTTGTTTGTAATACCTTTATGGTTTGCTCAAGAGGTCAATGTACTAGTTAGACAAATAAACATTGCATCAAGAAGAGAAAGGAAGTTATTTTACGAAACTACAGCTACTTACACATGGCATTTCCCTCACTAATCCCCAGTTTAATTCACTGTAAATTATGACTTTGGTGCTGTTTTTTTTTCTGGGTATTCCTATGCATTGAATTGAATGTTGCTTTCTGCAACTCTTCCATATAAACACACTAGACATTTAGCAGCAGTTGGTATTATCTGATACTGATCTGCAAGGTTATTGGGGAGGCCGTATCCAGCAGTGGATCGACTATTTCCAATCACTTATAATATTTTTACGAACGTACTTACTAATTGGCTGCAACAGACCATACACTTTGCTCATCCTAGAGAACAAGCATGATTTTGCAGTGGATACAACACAATGGACCATTATTTTTTTTAGCATGTTCTTGTATAGCACTGCTAGTTTTTTGTAGCGCTTTACAGAGACATTTTTGCAGGCACAGGTCCCTACCCCGTGGAGTTTATAATCTATTTATTTTTTGGTGTCTGAGGCACAGGGAGATAAGGTGACTGGCCCAAGGTCGCAAGGAGCTGACACCGGGAATTGAACCAGGTTCCCCTGCTTCACACTCCGTGCCAGTCAGTGTCTTTACTCACTAGTGTGCGGGAGCAGGGGGTCTCCGGAGCTGAACCACATTAATTTCACCCCCTGCTTCCCGAGTTACAGGCCCCGGTATCTCCTATGTGTTTAAATGTCTGGGTCACACGAAGCCGGAGATTTAAACATTGCATGCGGATACCAGCACCCCCTAACGGGGCCTGTAGCTCGGGAAGCAGGGGGTCTCCGTACCTCAAATCAATGTGGTTCATCTCTGGAGACCCCCTGTTCTGCACACTAGTATTTAAATAAAAACAGCTTAATTACCTTAGTGGGTAGCCACAAAGGCAATGAAGGGGTTAAACCGGAATAGCCTTTTTATTGGGGGCAGAGGGGGTGTATGAAGGGGGTTGTTGCCCCACATGGGGTGGTTAGGCCTGCCTGGAAGGTAGCAGGAGGAGTTAACCCCTTCACTAACAGCGGTGGGAACAGCTATATTAATGAAGGGGTTAACCACTCCCGCTACCCACCTGTGAGGCCTAACCACCCACCCTTGGGGCAACTACCCCTTTCACCCAATCCCTCTACCCTCAATAAAAATTAAAAAACACAACAAACCTACTACCCACCTCCTTTATCCTGAACAACCCCCCTCCCCAACACATATAGTACAGTAATCCAGACTGTCCATTGACTGCAAATCTATTTATCTATGTCCCTTTAGGGCTATAGTTAAATACAGTGATAAGCAAAGCATTTTTTTGGAAAAAGCATGTTTTTATTTCACAGTTATGTATTTTTCTTGATTGATTTGTTTAATTCTTGTGTATTTTTGATTGTTAATTTTATTCTTGTTTATTTTCTATGATTGCTTTTTTTAATTCTGGTTTATTTTGTTGATTGTTTTTAATTAATTGTTATGTATTTGTAGCGCTTGTTTGTATTGAATTTTTGTGTTGTATAGGTGTTTGATTTCTTTAATTGTTCTGTTGTTTAGGTGTTTAATTTATTTAATTGCTGTGTTGTTGTGTCTTTTTGGTGCTGTTGTTTTTTTTAGGTTGCAAACCACGCTCATATTATGGGCATGATGTTCCACTGTGCCAATCAATTGGTAGAGGGTGAGGATAGTTGCCCGGGGGAGGGAGGTTTGGCTGCCTGGGTGGGAAGTGGGGGAGGGGGGTTGACCCCTTAATTACTATAGCGCTTAATAACAGCTAAGATGATTAAGGGGTTAAGGGCCATTAGTTTGTATTTGTTATTGTTATGTTGCTGTCAACGGAGGACATGGATGGGGAGGAAGACGAGCAAGGCCTTCATCCCGGCAGGGGTAAGTAGAAGTTTTATTTACTTAACACTGGCTGGATAATATTTTATTTTAAATGGCAAATGAGATATTATCCAAATCTGGGAGTTTTGGGGGTAGAATGGGTTCCCATTCATTCCCATTGGCACTGTCTTTGCTCCCATTGAGGGCATGTAATGTGATGTAATGTTTCTTTATTTATATAGCGCCATTAATGTACATAGCGCTTCACAGTAGTAATACACGGGACAATCATATAAATAACAAATAATACAAATAACAGATCTTGGGAAGAAGTGCTTCAGACATAAAAGTAACATTTCTGAAGAGGAGTCCCTGCTCTGAAGAGCTTACAATCTAATTGGTAGTAGGATGAACGTACAGAGACAGCAGGAGGGAATTCTGGTAAGTGTGTCTGCAGGGGGCCAAGCTTTATGTATCGTGTATAGTATTAGCAATGGTGCTACTCATATGCTTCTTTGGTAACAACACTGGCAATATGCATAGGTACTGTAACAACACTGGCAATGAATGTGATTATTGGCTAGTATTGTGTTTTAATGTTTATTTTGGGTAGCGGGGGTGGGGGAAAGTGGTATTTGGCTCATGGTTGGTGTTTATGCATACTGGGTGGGTAGCAGGAGAGGTTTACCCCGTCATTACCTAAGCGGTAGTAACCGCAATGTTACTTTTATGTCTGAAGCAGCCAGTTAATGTGTTTTTATTGCATAGGATTGGAGCCGGGGGTCTGCGGAGCTGGTATTAATGTGTTATCAGCTCCGGAGACTTCCAGCATCAATCCGATGCAGAAAAGTCCTGCTCTCAGATCCCTTCTCGTCTCCCTAAGGCTGGCGAGATGAGATCTGTCTTAATCTCGCTATTTCAGAGCTCCAATTATCTAACAGTTGCTATTAGAATAGCGACATTTGAGAAAAAATGCTATTTGGCAGCTTCCGCTCGTTGAGTTTGTCCAGGAGCGAGAATACTCGGGAAAAGGCACTCCCCGTACAAGTTTGGCAACTCATCAAGGCTTTCTGAATAGCTACATAGAATTTTTTTGCGAGAACTGCTCAAAAACCTAGATGAGTTGGTTATCAAACCTCCTAGAATAGGCCCCCATGTCACCAAAGCTTTGCACATCAACATTTGAAGAATTGTTCAAGACATTAGATTGGGAAGACAAAGGAATCAAAATCAACGGTAAATATTTGAGTCACATATGATTTGTTGATTTGATTTATTTATAAAATGTTTTACCATTTAAAACCAGAGACAGAATATGAAACACAGACAGAGCTCAGTGCACATCCAGTGAAACCTATACACGGTACAGTGCCTAAATATATATGTATAGATATCTATTAAATGAAATGGTCTTTTAGTATAACATTTTGGCCAAAGTGTTGTAAGCCCCTGAGTCACTACACGGCAGACCAGACTCAAGGTTCCCTAACACTAATATAAATTCTTAATAACCTGTGCATTACCAGGAAGAATGATTTATAATAAATATGTCAAAATTAGTTGCATAGTTCTTAGTCTGATTTAAGCTTTTATTAACCTGTACATTACCAGGAAAAGCACTCTGTATTAGATTTGTCACAATCACACTGCAAGCAGGCAAGTTCCCCTGAGAGTGGGAGATGCTATGGAGTGAGCTTTTAACCATTTAAATGTGGGAGGGGGTGAGCTTCAACAAGATAGGAAGAGCCACCTTCCAATCAGCTAAGACCAGCTGAACAAGATTTGTAAAACATACAGGACACCTGCAAGCTCATATTGAACCCCCAAAATAACCACAACATATATATAAGCATATAGGTGTCACAGAGGAGAGCTACTGAGCATGGCGATATATATTTAAAACCAGAGACAGAACATGAAACACAGACAGAGCTCAGTGCACATCCAGTAAAACCTAGTATTTCACCCATCACCTTTTTAAAAAAAAAATAACAACAATGGTAGATATGAAAAAGTACAATATATAGCATATTAAGGACGTTCATAATATACTATACAGTACACAGAGAATGCTCATAATAATAAAGTATCTATTTGTATCGAACTTTGAACCTTTTCAATACAGTTCCTTGTAAATCACCCATCTGTTTGTTTTTTAGATTAGTAAAAAGTACATTTCCTTATTAGTTTAAATTGTGTAAACGAAGGACACAGTTTACAATTGCCAAGGAACTGAAAGTGACAATAATTGAAATGAATAATGAGCCAAGAGGCAAATAATATGTACACATACAATTAGGTAAGTATAAAGATACAGAAAATGCTGTGGGGTATTAGACAGAGGTTTTAATAGCGGAGTCCACCAAAGCGTGTGAAGAACACATTTCGCCTCGACAGAATAGCAGCAAAAACTGCAACCAAAAATGATGTCTGCAGATTACCAAAACATACAGAAACCCTATAAGCTCATATTGAACCCCCAAAATAACCACTATATATATATATATATATTAATACTAAGTGCGCAAAAAGATACAATTTACATCCAAAATATTAACAGTTGCTGCCTAATGTTCAGCTACACACAATAGCATAAATATGGGGAAAGAGGGGAAACAACGGCGCAAATGACTGTTAACTGTATAATAAATTTGAACATAAGTAGAATGGGGGTGTGGTTTTGCCAATGATTCTGAAATAAATGAAGAGAAACAAAATATAGTGAAGTACGTTTAGTTAAAATATATGCGCAAAAGTAGATCGCTACTTACAAAGTAGCAGATGTAAACAAGCATGTAGGATATTATAATCCTCTCCGTCCTGCTGCCTGGAGTTGCTGTATGGATCCTTCACGTGGAACGCCAAGAAGCGCCGTGCTGGATGATCCTCTGGTCTCGCATTACTGGACAGTTTGGGCGGAGTGACGTCAGCGGGCTAGTCTCGCGAGACCAGAGGATCAACCAGGAAGTCACGGAGGAAGGCTGCAGGCAGAGGAGAACCAGCACGGCGCTTCTTGGCGTTCCACGTGAAGGATCCATACAGCAACTCCAGGCAGCAGGACGGAGAGGATTATAATATCCTACATGCTTGTTTACATCTGCTACTTTGTAAGTAGCGATCTACTTTTGCGCATATATTTTAACTAAACGTACTTCACTATATTTTGTTTCTCTTCATTTATTTCAGAATCATTGGCAAAACCACACCCCCATTCTACTTATGCTCAAACTTATTATACAGTTAACAGTCATTTGCGCCGTTGTTTCCCCCCTTTCCCCCCTTTCCCCCCTTTCCCCCCTTTCCCCATATATATATATATATACACCTACATGCATATATATACATGCATATATATATATACTATTATATAAATATAAATACATTATATATATATAAATTATAAATTATAAATAAATTATACAATATAAATACTGTATATATATATATATATATATATATATATATATATATATATATATATATATATATATATATTTACATATATATACATATATATGCATATATATATATATATATATATATATATATATATATATATATATGCATGTATATATATATATATATATGCATGTAGGTGTCACACTAGCATGCTTTGTCATATGTTTGCAGACACCCCTCATTAACATGTAAATATACAGCTTAGATATAATTGGAGTATTTATGACATTAATCTATAAAAATGAATTATACCAAAGACATAAAGTTGACATACTATACAAAATAGCAATAAACCTATGTCAGAACTAAGTAGAAAACACATCACAAATATAAACTAAAATTAACTAAAATACATACAATTATGATTAATATTATTACTATGATAATCTCTAAACTCAGAGTTTAGGACCAGGAGGAATATCATCTCTGATTCACAGTTCTCTCTTCTACTTATCTATTTTGTCATCAGGGCTGCTTCATAAGAACTTGCTTTAGTATTTACATCTGGTTTGATGATATTATTTCACCTGTTTACCTCTTTTGGAAGAAGCTTGTCACGACAATTATTTTAGCAGGTTTATGTAAAGTGTACCTTGTATGAGACATGAGACAGCTGCTTAACAGAGCACTTATCCGGGTCTGTTAGATGGGTAAGTATTTTATTACCATGTTATCATTATGAACAGATGAATAACTGGCCTTCTGTATAAAACACTGTATTGTTTTTAAACAGTGGCTGCCTATTTGTATATGTAACAGGTATTCCCTATGAATACAAACGCTACTACCGTGCTGTATAACCTGTGAGGCTTTCAGGAGCCTAAGCCTCCGCTGAGGGAACCTGGGGAACATGCATATGTCTCGATCTCGGGTGCAACGCCTCCACCTGGGAGGAATCCCAACGGAGTGGGATGAGGCCCTCGCAGGAAACAATCACATCAAACCACAATGGCAAGACAGAACTAGCTTTACTGCATTTGCATATATATTATACTCAATGAACAGGTGTCCCTCTAACAGGAGACACAAAATATCATGAATCGTAACCCTTCCCCACCTACACCGGGTGATCCCACCCCGTGTCCATAGCCCCACACAATATGTCCCCTTCCCTTACGGAGAAAATATGGGTGGCTGCGCAGCCATGTGTCCCGAACAATAATAACTACAAACGGTGGTGCACTTGTAGATCAGAGTACCTGCCGAGCACTCCAGTGCTCGGATCTGCAACAGCTTCGCAAAGGATCCGACGACCGGAGAACACCGGAACCATCCTAGGGCAAATCCCACGCGAAGAACCTCGGCCACACCAACAGATGTCTGCACCCAACCCACGGGAGGGACGGCAACATCCACGGTACTTCTACTGACTTGTTATAGTAATAAGGGCAAGGTCCCTGACCTGGGGCGAGTCCCTGAAATACTCCGCTAATGGTGGCTCAGAGCTATCTGGGGCCTAGGGGGCTGCTGGCCTAGTGCAAAGAGTCACGGACTCCTGCACCCTACCTCCTTCCCCTAGCTGCTCCCAGTATCCAACTAAACAACATGCTCCGAGCCCGCGAAAAGTAACAATCCTGTGCAGTGAGTTACTATTGGCTCCCTGGAGTCACATGGGGAATGCAGAGGCTCATGGGACTTGTAGTCCCATCTAAGAACCCTCCCTGATAGGCTAAAGTTCGCACGCTGCTCACTCACTGGCCTCCCATTACTCCCCATGCAAACATCTGTGAGTACACGGAGGGGGTCCGTCCCAAAGGGGAACCTGGCTACATATATTACTTTCGATTAGTACCTTCACATGCACAAAGGTTGGGGACAAGGCTGGTGGTGATGGAATTCCAATGTAGTGCTTTTTAGCCAAGGTCAATAAGGTCTTACAAGGCTGGTGGAAACCACAATAAATTAATACATCTTATATTATATTTCTCTCCATATGGGACATCTATCTGACTGCAGGAATGATGCAGAAGCACCATTGGAGACTGTCACGGGGGACCAGTATTTTTAACACCTTTTACCTTCCGGGATCCATTTCACTATGCAGGACAACATTGTTGAATAAAATGGGGTTTATTCGGGTAAAATCACAAACATACAAAAATGCACAAAACAGGGAAAAACATACTTAACTGGGGATCTGGGGGGGAGTCCCAGCCTCAACTAGGTGCAGGGCGCCTGCTTCAGGAAGGCTTACCCTGTCCACTCCATGTCCAGGAAACACATGGTACTCTTTTCAGGAGAGCAGCCGCGCTCTCACCTCTGGTTTCATCGCTGTTCAATTATCAGAACATGGTCTAAGGACTTGGCCGCGAGAACTTGCTCCCAGCACTTATCCTCCTCTTGGCCCAGCTGCTCCGCCACCACTATGCCGAGCACCCACCAGTCGCTTCACTGGACTAAGCCTGGAGCAAGTAAAATCGTTCCTCCGAACTTGGCCGCATCCTCAGAACTTGGCCGCGACTGTAAAACTTGTCCTAATGCTTTGCTATTCTGAGCAACGCACTTTTGAAAAGCCCGCCAGAGCTTCACCGGACCAAGCTATAAGATGATCTGGTTCTCTGATCGGGCAGTCCCCTTACATAGTCCTCAGTGTCCTATGTGTAACATGGAAAGGGGACTGGCGGACGATCAGAGCACAGATCCAAAGTTAGCAGTCAACCACAAACCGGTGACTTGCCTTACTGCAACCAATCAGAGGAGGGGGTATACTTAGGGCTCAAGATGTCGGCAAGTGGGAAATTCGAACTGGCCAATGGGAACCGTGCCTATGAGCAATGGTTTCCCCTTGCCAGCTCCATACCTCCCACTGGGTAGGCTCCACAGTGTCTGCGAGAACAAAGCGTTTCCCCCACGGGGATCCTTGTCTATGGACCTGGTTCTCTGCCCTTCCATGCTCGCCAAATGCTCGACACCCAGTCATTCCCTTCCTCCTCTTTGATCCACCATCTCTATGCAGGCACCCCGGCTAATCGAAATACCGGGGCTGACTCCATAGAGATGAATACACATACCAATACATTTTAATACAAAATGAGAACTTGGGCTCTAAAACTTGGTTTTAAAATCCTTTCTTACAATTTGGTTTCTACAACTTGGGCTATAGGACTTAGCTCCTATACCTTCATTGTAGAACGTGGTTGTTGAACTTGCTGGCTTGGCAATGATGTTACATATCTTTATTTCATTAATAAAATACACAGTCTTTATACATAGACCCGTACCCGCAAAACATGTGCTTTTCACGGGTACAATTACAGTACTACCGGTAGAATCGGTCAGCAATTTTATACACATTTTAACCCTTTTTGACCCCCAACATCCACCCTTAAACTCCTGTTCCTGAAATCTCGTTTCTGTAGCTATTTCCCATAAGGGGTCTAAAACACACAAGTTTACCCAGCTGATGAGCTTACAGTGGCAGCTAAGGTAACATGGTTTACAGGGGATACACTTGTAGCCATGTGTAAAAATAGTATACAGTTCTCTCTCATGCTGGCAGTAAGCCTGGTAAGTGTGCAGGATTGCCAGCATCAATCATGGAGGTTTGTCCTCACACCCTGATGAGGTGTCATATGTACACAAGGGGAGTGGTAACATGCTCTGTGTCCACTGTTAGTGACACAAGAGGTGTGGCTGTTTTTCTGAGTCTATATAAGACACAGCACTGCCTAAAGTTAGTGTGTTAATCAGTGGTTCTACAGACTACAAGGTAAAGGAGTGTCTGCAGCAGCTAGGCTGTCAGATTCAACTAATAGCATACCCTACTCTGTGTTCAGGGATCTGACACAGGTGGTGATCTCCCTTAGGGGAGAGATGATCCCACTCATTTTGAGAAGAAGGAACTTCTGAGAGGGATGCCAAACATGAAGATGAGCGGCTATGACGACCGCTATGAGGGGCAGTCTGCCTGACCCTGCAATAAAGATGTCCAGTTTCACCAACTCCTTGCTGTGTGTGAGTGAAGTCATTATCCAGAAGGAGGCACCCCGAAGGAGGTCCTCATCAGACACTTCTCCCTGCAGCCGCAGAGATCCTTATGAGGTGGAGGCGCTGCATCAGATGTGAGTAGGACTCAGATCACACTACCTCAGATGCCTGTCTTACTGACTAACACCATGTGGGAGACTCAGGAGTCCTGTAAGCCAGCAGGTGCACCACACATTGCATACATGTAACTGGGGCAGGTTAGACCACAGGGGCCAATGTCAGATTGGGTGCGGCCCCGAGAAACCATTACACAGGTCTTATACTTTACCTGCCCTAGGGGCTCACTCAGACAGCCCAGTACACACGGATTTTAGGGGTAGTCAGCCGGGCTTCACTTTTATTATTAAGGCCGGCTACCCCTACCATCACAGAGACTAATAATGTGATCCTGCGACGTAACAAAGTAACATACCATACGCTCATTGAGTTCAACCTTTGGTTAAATTCTAACTGTATACAGAATTCTTCATTCTTATTTTCTGCCCTTTGATGGTAGAAAGGTCAACATCACATAGCAAACCTCTTGGAAAGAAAAGGGGTTAGCAAATAATTGATGACTTTATGATCCAATTCAGAGGAACAGTGCCTGTATTGATAATTGTGACAACTTTAAATATGTTAACATGAGAGTACTTTATACCCATGTTTTCCAAACCTCACAAGTGTCTCTAGTACATATGAAGAAAAGTTTGTAAGGTGTTAAAAGCCCATTACCGGAACTTATGGTGGACGGGCCTTAAGTGTGGCTGCATTTTAGGTGAGATCCCAAAAAGCTCTCTAAAAAATATACCTAAAGGGTGATATACATCCCAGAGAAGGCTATATGCACTGTATTAATATGCTGTATGCAGTGAAGATGTTCCTGCTTTACTACACTTTTTTGCCTTAGTCTGCAGTCCATCAGGAGGGAGTATATGATCTTTCTTCTGCAGAGACTACTTCCAGCACTACTGGAGCCTGCTGAAGATGGAGGCGCTGGCTCCCAAAGAAAGAACTATGTATTGACCTCCAAAAGCCTGTCCTGTTCCCCCAACAACATCGGTGGAACCTCAGCTCTCCTGCACACCAACTGGTATTTTGCACCAAAACACACCTGTAGCTACAGCATCTCCCATAGGGTGGGGAAAAGAGGGCTACACTTGGAGGCACTGCTGAGATTTGAACTCAGGATGTCCTGTTTACCAACAGGTATTTAGCACTATGACATATGTGTAGCTACTGTATACCATCTCCCATAAGGTGGGGGAAAGAGGACTACACGAGCACCCAAATCAGAAACAACCAACAAAGGTAACAGGAATAAAGATCCATCCATAGGAATCCGGGAAACACAGGGGCATACTCGCTGTTGGGAGGCCATGCAGAGATGAAGCAGCAGAGGAGAGCAAACTACAAGGCATGGCCGGAGGGCCAAGATGAGTGAAGACATAGTAAGAGGCAGGATCACAGCATCCAGAAATGGACCGGCGAGAGGGTTGCACGCTGTGACACTGTGTCCTATGTGGGCGAATGGAGGACGGGCACAGGAGTGTTTGGTTAGCCTGCTGGTCAATTAAGGTGGCCGACGGAAGGAAACGTTCCACAAACCATCTGCCATTCCCCGCCCCCCTGGTTTTCTGGTGCCACACACATCCGAGTGAGGGGTTGGACGTGGACAGTGGTGGCGTGCTATGGGAAGAATTGGAAGCGCCACCTGCAGACACCCAATCGGAGGAGGAATTGGAAAG
Organism: Ascaphus truei; assembly: GCF_040206685.1. Classification (NCBI taxonomy): domain Eukaryota; kingdom Metazoa; phylum Chordata; class Amphibia; order Anura; family Ascaphidae; genus Ascaphus; species Ascaphus truei. Next base: position 29,014,819 of record NC_134489.1, read on the forward strand.
TGTGACGGGTGGAAAGGGAATGAGACCGCAGGAGGGATGAGAGATAGAAGAGGGAAGCAGATGGGCCCAGAGTGCGGAAAGAGATGCCAGGAAGCTCCTGGGAATAAGGAAACACACAGGCGAACTGCCAGAAACACAAACTGGAGCAGCAGTAGCACCTCCAGGACTAAACTGACTACCGTTCACAGCCAAACTCCAACACAAAAGAGACCAAGCACTGTCAGTGACAAGCTGCAGTTAACCACAGACGATATCCTGAACTACGCATGATGGAAACATAGCTATACTGGGTTGCCGGACACTATTCAAAGACTCATTGCTATTGCAAGCCACAAGTTGAGTCGCACTCAAACACAGCCTGTTGCTCTCTGTTTGGTTTGGAATTAAGTTGGATGTTAATATGGAAATTGCAAGATAGTAAATCAAAGAATGTTTCTCGTGATCAAAGCTCCTGTAATATGTTCTACAGAGTCACCTGCTTCGGGGAAGCCTCTCTCTGGGAAGGTATACCTCGAACCCCAAACAAACAAAACAAGGAAATCTTCACCCTGAAAGGGATTGGTTAAACACAACTGCAGAATATAACTAATACTGAGACCTCACAACCCCCAATACAAATCAACAGCCTCAAATGATCTCTTGGAATATGGGAGGTTAAAATTCATCAGCAAAACGAAAGAAAGTCCTCTATCATCTCAGGTGTTACAAAGCTCAGGTGATGTTCCTTCAGGAAACCCACACTGAAGAAGCAATGTTATTTTGGGACTTGTCAAAAGCAGTACTGAGAAGTCATATTATTGCATTCAGTGCCAGGAAAAACTAAAACCTCCAGGCCAAATTAAACAACATAAACGCTAAACTAACTCAGGCATACCAAACATATATGACAAATAATAGAGCAAATAACAAAAAATACTCAGAAACAAAAGAGATATATGATGCCTTATTAACGGAAAGAACACAAACTCAATTACAAAACCAAAAGAACAAATATTTTAGATGGGGGAACAAACCTGGTAAATTACTGGCAAACCATATAAAAGATAATAAAACAGCCATCCATATACCATCCCTCTGTACCAAAGAGGGTAATAGAAGAGTGGCAGCCTAGGAAATATGCCAAAATTCTTAAATTACTATAAAGACCTATATACAACAATCCCAGATGAGGAGGATTTACAAATTTATAAAAGACGCCAATCTCCCATAGTTATCTAGCATGTATGTATGTATGTCTTTATTTATATAGCACCATTAATGTACATAGCGCTTCACAGCAGTAATGCACGTGACATAATCATATAAATAACAAATAATACAAATAACACATAATGGGAAGAAGTGCTTCATACATTAAAGTAACATTTAGGAAAAGGAGTCCCTGCCCCGAAGATCTTAAAATCGAATTAGTAAGTAGGAAAAACGCACAGAGACAGTAGGAACGTGTTCTGGTAAGTGCGTCTTCAACAAGACAAGGTCGATGTTTGAGCAGTATAGTATCAGCCATGGAGCTACTCATATGCTTCATAAGCAGTTGTGTTTTAAGATGTGTCTTACAGGTGGATAGGCAGGGTGCTAGTCGGGTATTGAGGAGAAGGGCATTCCAGCGGTATGGGGCAGTCAGTGAGAAAGGTTTAAGGCGGGAGAGGGCTTTAGACACAAAAGGGGTAGAGAAACAACGAGGCCTTTCGCAAATCTAGAGGTCCAAGAAACCACAAAGCACTTAAAAATAACATTTGCACCAGATGGCCTTAGTGCAACATTTTACAGGATATTAAATCCAGAAATATTAAAACCATTGTGTGTTAATGGTGTGCCCCTATGTCATTCCCCTTATACTATGTCATGAGGGCTGGTCATTTAGTAAGCCTTATGACGTTTGGGGAACTTCATGCTATTATTTCCAAGGGTGTGATCGTATTCACCATTTCATGTCCCTTGGGGACGGTCGATGTGACGGAAAGAAGCCCATTGACCAGCATAATGAAGGTGAACCCTGTCCCTGGCCCCTGCCCGTCCTTCCCTGGGGCTGATCTGGTCATCAGACTGTTACCCCCATTTTATATGCCTGGTAGCCCCGTACGTACCCTGAAACTTTATTCATTATTCTTGGTGTAAAGATGTACTGAAAGTGTAAAAATGTGTTTGTTCCCACAATAAAGCATAGCCAAGGGCTCTGAACATGCGGGGCTGAGAAAGCCTTTGTGAAGCCCACATGATTGGAGAAATGGCTATTGCTGGCACTGGAGGGGGAGGAGAGGTGCAGGGGACAAAGAACAAAGTGGCAAGGGGTGGAGATCGGACCAGAGGGCAATCTGCCCGAAAACCAGAAAATTTAGCTGATTCCCCAGTCAGTGTGGCACCAGTCCAGCCGGGGATATCCTGCTGGTGGGGGGAAGCTATTGCTGAGCCCCTGCTGGTAGGCTCTGCTCCCATTGGCTCATTTGATTTCCCTTCAAATCCTTTTTAACTCTCTCCGCCACCGCCTCCATTCAATAAAACATGATATATCAAACTCCTCTTTAGTTTTGCATGAAGTTAATTTTGTGTTTTTTCTCTCACTATGTTTACATGCTTAGCACGTACAGTAGTGCATCCATAGAAGCCTCTTGGTTTAGTTGGTAGCCATCCTTCTCCGTTTACTATTCCACTTCTAAATTCGCTTGATGTCAATCTGGTTTTTAGGTTCAGTACATTCGTGAATATAATTTCAGGTTTCGAGGGTAATGTCCTGTTTCAGCAAATTCCAATGTTTGTGTAGAATTTTCCTGTGTTTATGTGATTCTCTATTATATTCAGTGATGAAGGGTGCAACATTTCTTCGTGAGGCTTCTTATTTGTTATTTGTTTTGAGAATCTCTGTACTTTCTAGTGATTCTGCTTTATATTTGGCATTTTCAATTATCTCAAAGCTGAAGTCTCTGTCTAAAAATCTTTCTTCTAAAATAGTCGCCTGTTCTTTATAGAAGTGCAGTTGGTGGCTAAATTGGCCGTAAGCAATGTTAGACGTCCAATTATGTTGATGGTAACTTGATTTTAATACATAATTGTTAATGTCAACAACAAAAAAATTTAAATTTCGAGGTGAATAACAGGTTTAGATCATTAGTATTCAAATAATTTTAAAATTCTTGTAGCATGACTACATCAACCTTCCATATAAAAATAATATCATCGATGTTCACAACATCAAGTTGTTATTGAATACGAACTGATCCTCCCACACTCCCATAAATAAGTTTGCATAGCTTGGTGCAGACCCGGGACCCATGGCATTGCCACATGTCTGTAGGAAGAACTGTTTGTCGAATAAAAAATAATTGTGCTCCAGTATAAAATTAATATTCTCAATAATAAAAATGTATCTGATCTATGTATACATTATTATCTGTTGACAGAATCCGCTTTATTGCTCGACATCCCTAACGATGGTCAATGCTGTTGTATGGTGAGGCTACATCACATGTGGCCCAGATACAATCTTCCTCCCAGTTTAATCCTTCGAATGTGTTGTTAATTACTTGTGTTGTGTCTCTAACATAGGGTGGTAGCATAGTTACACATTTCTGAAGAGACTGATCTATATAATGAGATAGATTTGACGTCAAGGAATTAATTCAATACAAAAACCAAACTGGATAAGCACTCAAAAATGTAATGAAGCCTGACGAAGGGGCCAGGGGGCCTTGAAACGTTTCTCTATTGTGCACATAACATGTGTCTGCTGACATTTCCTTTCTCTGTGTGTGCTGATTTTTTATGTATTGCTCCTTTTTTTGATACATTAAAGAAGAAACTTGGTGAGACCAAAAGCAAAGCGTAATTCCTTTATTTTCTTTGATTTCATTTTTGAGTGCTGATCCAGTTTGGTTTATATAAAGCTGTCTGGGACAGGCAAATTGGCCTTCAAACATAAAACTTGATCTATTGTCTAATCTCTTTTGACGGAAACGTTTCACACCGTCCTGTTTTATTAAACAAAGTTTGGAAACTACAGGAATACAAAGTATGTGGACACATACTTTTAGCTTTAATGTGTAACAGACCTATTGTATAATGCTTAATGCTTACACAATTAAAGGTGTGTATGTTGAGGTACTGTAGTGCCGACGAGTATTCTAAAACAAATCTGGGGCAATCACCAACAAGACCCAGGTACATCCTGGGTACATCCTGGGTACATCCTGGGTACATGCTGGGTACATGCAGGGTACATGCTGGGTACATGCTGCAACATTTCAGTGACATTTCTGCAGACAGACTAATGGCCAATCGGTTTAACAGCGGGGGTCCCTGGCAGTCCCATTCAAACTGAATTGGACTGCCAGGGACCCCTGCTGTGTTAATCCGATGGGCCATTAGTCTCTGCAGAAATGTCACTGAAATGTTGCAGCATGTACATTATGCAGCATGTACCCAGCATGTACCTGGGTCTTGTTGGTTATAGTCCCAGATTTTCCAAGGCAAGTTTAAGGCAAGTTTTAGAATACTCGTCGGCGCACCTGTACAAGCAACTAAGGTGACTGCCCTAAGGTCAGAGAGAGAGAGTTAAGCATGGAGTCAAACTTACAACCTTGAACATCAGTATCAAAAGACCATGGCTTTCCATTTTCAGAATGCTCACATACTGTATGAGAGAGACATCATATATCCTACCAGGGAGCTTTGGAAATTGGGGATGATAGGAGGATTGGCTTATTGCCATACATTGGGGTATGATGCATTACTCAGCCAAGTACATAGGGGACTTTATTCAGGAAAATTGGCATGTATGTTTCAGTCCCTGTGCGCATTAGTATAACAGGATTATGATACCTGCCTCAGTCCTGTATGAGAAGTCAAGTATCAGTAATGCTCCACTTTTGCAGGATAAACAGTGGCATACAGAAATAACAAGGTTCACTGAAAACATGAGGGATTATATGATAAAATACAGTAGCCATTCAATGATACATTATTCCTAATATTGTATAATAATAGTTATAGAACATTTGTGAAAAAATAAAAAGTGTCTCCTATACGTGTGTTTTTTTTTAGTCCTGGTCTCCTAAGAGCACTTTTTAAAGAGATTTCTTCACCTCATTGTTTCTAAGGCCGAGTCCATAGAAGGACAGTGAGCGCTGAGCCGTGCTGACGCTCCGCGCTGAGCCCCTGCATCCTCCATGAGGATGTCTTTAGAGGGGGCTCACGCGAGCGTCCGCAGGCGTGCTGAGGCGTTGGATTTTTCAGCCGACAGCCAAACTGTTTTTCAGAGAGCTGTCGGCTGAAAACATCCAATCAGCACAGAGCAGCGTCAACGTCATGGCGCTGTGATGTCGGTGCTGTGACGTTGACGTCGGTGCGTCGCAGGCGATTGACCCAGCTACGTCACTGCCCCGCCTCCCTCAGTCTCCCCCCGACTCCCGATCGCGCCCGCTGGCTCGCCTGCATGGGCATGAAATCGCGCAGATTTCAGCAGGCGAGCCTCAGCGTCAGCGCGGTCCAGCACTGACAACCCCTCTATGGCCCCAGCCTAAGTGCATAGATAAGAGGATCTAAGGCTGGGGTAATGACTGTGGTTAGTACAGCGGTCAGTCTGTCCTGCTCCAACTAATCGTCTGTGGCTAGTCTCAGGTATGTGGAGATAGCGGTTCCATAGTATAATAGGACAACAGTCAGATGGGAAGTGCAGATGGAGAAAGCTTTGCGTCTTCCTTGGGAGGAGCGGATGTTTAGGAGGTGGGTGCCAATAAAGATGTAGGAGATGACGATAAGCAGTAACGTTCTGATAGCCACAAAGCCAGTGACAAAGGACAGTAGGCTTTCATTAAAATGGGTGTCAACACAGGCCAGTTTTAGAAGGGGTTTAATATCACAAAAGAAATGACTGACTTTGTTCAACTTGCAAAAAGGCAGCGTGGATGTTAAAATAGGGTGTGACAATGAATAGACATTTAGAATATAAATAGAATTTAAACAAACTCAGGAGTGGGGAAGGAATCACTAAGATTGGAAATCTAAAGATGCTCAAAAATAATAAGCATAGGGTGCGAGTGTATCAGATGGGTATCCCCCAATACCCATCAAAAGCTGGATACATACATACAATATAATAGAAACACTGCACATCAAAAACCGTTGGATGCTTCAAGGCAACACCTGATGAAGAAGCATGAGCCCTGAGACATCATACTTCTGCCTCGTTCTGTGAGTTATGCTGCCACTTTAGCGGTTATTTTTTTTCGATTGTCTATTTTAGGATTTACATTTTGTGAATGTATATTACTATACAAGATTTCTTTGTAGTTGTTTTTTTTCTTAAAATTATAATATCATGTTTTGATCCAATGATTTTCAGTGCGCAGTGTTTCTGTTTTATTGCAGGTAAGTATCCAATGTTTTTTTTTAGATCAGAATGTTTTGTTTGGAACTTTGCCTTGTGTACACTGTGATATCGCTAGGCTGTAAAAGGGAGAATCAAATCTTGTTCAACGAACTGGTGATAAATTGTTTTCACAGAAACTGAAAGTCAGTTTTGGAGAAACTGAGTGATTAAGAACATTGGAATTGGTTAGATAAGAAGGGGTGGATTGTATATATCTCATGGGAGCCAAATCACACATCGTTTTGCATACAATCTCTATTTGTTTTATTTATTTGATGGAAGGATTTATTGTATTCTGTATTTCTCTTGGATCTCAAGTTGCTTGGATATTGTATACTGTTTGTGGCGTGTAAGCATCAGGAGGTGCAGGACAGGGAGTCCCTTTATAAGGTGGCTTTTGATAAAAGGTTAGATAGAGCTTCCAAGATCAGAAGAACTTCTGAACTGGTAAGAGATAGAGATGAGAAAACGTTTCTTCTAAGTTTGCAAACCTGGTGACATTGACCCCTTTTGTGAAACTTAAAAAATAAAAAAAATCTAACTTTTTGAATAGTTTGCAAGGAGTATGCAGATTACAAATTTCCACAGCTGAGTAAAGTAAGAGTGTGAGAGAGTGAGTTTCAGTCCTATTTTAGCAGAGTATCCATTGAAGAGAGTCATTTACATTCCACATGGAGAGGTACCTATGATCACATCTAAGATACCTGGGAAATATACCAATTTCAGTCATTTGCATATACTCTCTCCCTCTCCTATTTCTGGGAGAGATTCCACTCTATTTATATCCAATTTAAAATGTTGGCTTTCTCTGTGACTTTGTCCTTTTTGACCGCGCTTTTAAGAGTGAAAGACCCAAAACAAACTTTTTTTGTAAACGGTGCGAAACGTAGACACAGTGAATCTCTAATAAGAGGCACGACCTTATTTTACAAACATGTACACATGTATGCCGGGCTGCCTGCTCAAGGAGGTGTTTGCTGCCACAACCTGTTTTTTGCTATTGGACATTTCCTGCATTTACTGGACACAAAGCTCTCCAGTGTGGGGCATTAACCCTATAGCACCCTGCTTTGCCAGCTAACTCCACTGCTACTTACTGTAGATAGCCTTTATAGTGTTGATATATACCTTTTAGGTTCAGACCCTTATCTTCCAGTTTCCCTGTTACTCACTTAGGGTTAGTTGGCCTGAGTCCTGTGCCTCACAGCCTACCTTCATTCTGTTGGGATATTCAGTGATATCTTGTCACTGTGTCTCCCAGGGACATTGTTGCAGGGTTTAGGGAAGTACCAGGTGACTACGGTCTACCTGGGAATGGGCCTGTAGAAGGGGTTCCTATACCCCGAAACGTGATGTTGCCCCCCTTGCCCTGGACTTTTAACTCCCCGTGTTTTACCTTTTTTTCCCTCTCCCCTCTCCCTTTTCCCCTTCCCTGTCCCCTCTCCATTTTCCCCTTTCCTGTCCTTGTCCCTGCCCTAGCACATAGTGCTTTCTTTTTTGGTCTTTGTTTGACCATTTTTTGCATCATTCGTGTACCATTAAATACTTACTTTTGGCTGATCCATTTACTATCTGTTCTTTCCGTTTGAGTGCTGGGAACATTTGTGGTTTATGTACACATGTATATTCTTGTCAACTTTATCACTGAAGTGTAATTGTAGCACCTTTTAATTTTAATATTCCAAGGAGTCCCTTCTACATGCTAATTTGCACTATTACTCCTTATCTATTGTTGAAGGCTTTGCTAACTGCTTCAATTTAAAGGATGCTGTCCCTTCCACTGTAAATTCCTTTACTCCTTCACATTCTTGACTATTTTATTCATAACAAAGCTCTATTATGGTTCTCCTCTTACTGTACCTCCACCCTTGTTTCTTCAGTACTGATGTAGCAGGCTTCATAGGTCCCTTACATAGTTACATAGTTACATAGTAGATGAGGTTGAAAAAAGACTTCCGTCCATCAAGTTCAACCTATGCTAAATTTAGACAACAGATACTTTATCCTATATCTATACTTATTGATCCAGAGGAAGGCAAACAAAAAACCCCATTAAGGGGAAAAATTAATTCCTTCCTGACTCCAAGAATTGGCAATCGGATTAATCCCTGGATCAACATCCTTCCCATGTATACTTATTTGGTATATCCCTGTATAACTTTCCCTTGTTGTAGGATATGTTGTCATATTCTGCACTATCACTGCTGTTGAATCCTATGGAACCTGTGTGGTGTTCTGTGTTATAACGGGATATGTTGATTTTTCTGGGGGAACAATGACGACTGCTACAGCTGTATCTGTCATATTAAATCCTTCTTATGGTCCATTCCACTATCTCTTGGTTAACACCAGGTTTCTAGTATGTGGCCTTTCGTCTTTTCTCACTATACGCTCACAATGGATAATCATCTCATGAATTTGTCTATATACAGTATGAAGCTAACACTCAGATTTACCTGTGAAGTCCTAGACAGCCTCCTGTTATCAACATTACTGTTTCTATGGTACACATTTACTAAAGTTATCCAGGAGCTGCACTTCATTCATTGTTTGTCCTTCATTGCTTAGTGCAAGATGCTGCTACAGACGGTGCTGCTGCTGCTGACACTGTCGGTAATTGGGGGGTACTGTGCCACATGTGGTGAGTGATTACATTACCCCAGCAAAAAACAAACTATAAATAACGTGTTTTTACAGCTATATCAGGCTTCATCGTGTGCTCAGGTGGGATATGTACTGTAGCTATATTGTGCATCAACACCACCACTGAATACTATGGAACACTGATCTTCTGCGTTAGAACAGGATATGTTATCTGGTGGAAAAATGTCACTTGCTACATTTATTTTGTATTTCTAAGGGGCAGATTCACTGTCTGTTGTGAATTAACGCACCAGAGCAGGCAATAATTGGCGTCGTCTGAAATGGGAGTTCACGTCCATTTGGGTGATTAACCCATCACAGACTTAATGAACGACTCCCAAAGGCCCATATCCAGAAAAGAGTTCAAAGTTTTAGTACACCTTAACTCCCATTGAAATGAATGTGACTAAAAGTGTGCTAAAGCGTATCCCCCTTCTGTGGAAAATGCTTGTCTTACTGGCACAGCTTGTGAAACTGTATACAAATAAATACTTTCTGAGGCCAAATTTTAACAATCCTACTGTATGTGTACAACTTGAAATACACTCAATTGTACTCTTGGCTTTGTATGTATATGCATGAATATCATCTTGCATTTTTCTTCTTATGGGCAGTATAGAAACATATCTTTCATGTCATATTTTATGGAAATAAATGTGCGTATATGTAGCCATGCATAATAATGACTGCATACATCTTCCCTGTTGGCCGTAAGTCCTGGTAAATACAGGCCTGCCAACAGTAGTTATGGAGGTTTTCCCTCACACCCTTGTGTGGTGCCCTGTGTAAGGATGGGAGTGGCTGTATGCTCTGAGTCCCTGGATAGTGACCTCAGAGATGCGCCTGCCCCCTGGAGTATAAAGGGCACAACACTGACAGTTAGTGTTGTTGTTGGTTAAGAAATAGTAACCAGAAGGTACAAGGTTGGAGAATCACTTTTGTGACCCTAGTGCAGTAACTAGAGGTAGCAGAGTGATCGTTTAAGTTTGTCTACGCCATACTGTGTCCAGGGACCTGGCACAGCGGTGATCTCCCTAGGAGAAAGAGAATCCCACCTCATTACGGGAGGGCGTACCTGGCAAAGGGACAGCACGGAGATATGTGCTGCTAGAGCCGGCAGCTGCATGGGGCAGTCTGCTACATCTTTGTATTCAATAAAGATGTCCTTGAGAAAAAGAACCCCACTGTGTGAGTGTGAGATTACTCAACAGTGGATGGCACCAAGAAGGAGTTCCTCACCAGGACCATCTCCCTGCGGAAGCACAGATCCTGATGAGGTGGAGGCGCTGCACATGATGTAAGTTGGACTCGTACCCACTACCTCAGCTACCTGTCCTGATGACATCCCCTAATAACACCAAGCGGGAGACTCAAGAGTCCTGTAACTTGCAGGTGCACCACCACACACGCCTTGTAATGGGAGACTGGTTAGCCTACACGGGCCAATATGAGATTGGTTGGGTCAGGCCAGAGGGAACACCCGTTACATATATATACATATATACATACACACCCACACATATACAGTATGTGTGTATGTATACATATACAGTCATGTGAAAAAGAAAGTACACCCTCTTTGAATTCCATGGTTTTACATATCAGGACATAATAACAATCATCTGTTCCTTAGCAGGTCTTAAAATTAGGTAAATACAACCTCAGATGAACAACCACACATGACATGTTACACCGTGTCATGATTTATTTAACAAAAATAAAGCCAAAATGGAGAAGCCATGTATGAAAAACTAAGTACACCCTTACTGCTTCCATAGGAATTAAGATGCTAAGTAGCAGACAGGTGCTGCTAATCAAATGCCCTTCATTAATTGATCATCAGCAAGTGTGACCGCCTCTATAAAAGCCAAAGTTTTAGCAGTTTGCTGGTTTGGAGCATTCAGGTGTGTGTTAACACAATGCCAAGGAGGAAAGACATCAGCAATGATCTTAAATAAGTAATTGTTGCTGCCCATCAATCTGGGAAGGGTTATAAGGCCAGTTCCAAACAATTTAAAGTCCATCATTCTACAGTGAGAAAGATTATTCAAAAGTGGAAAACATTCAAAACAGTTGCCAATCTTCTCAGGAGTGGACGTCCCAGCAAATTCACCCCAAGGTCAGACAGTGCAATGCTCAGAGAAATTGCAAAAAAAACGAGAGTTACATCTCAGACTCTACAGGCCTCAGTTAGCATGTTAAATGTTAACGTTCATGACAGTACAATTAGCAAAAGACTGAACAAGTATGGTTTGTTTGGAAGGGTTGCCAGGAGAAAGCCTCTTCTCTCTAAAAAGAACATGGCAGCACGGCTTAGGTTTGCAAAGTTGCATCTGAACAAACCACAAGACTTCTGGAACAATGTCCTTTGGACAGACGAGACCAAAGTCTAGATGTTTGACCATAATGCACAGCGCCACGTTTGGCGAAAACCAAACACAGCATATCAGCACAAACACCTCATACCAACTGTCAAGCACGGTGGTGGAGAGGTGATGATTTGGGCTTGTTTTGCAGCCACAGGACCTGGGAACCTTGCAGTCACTGAGTTGACAAGGAACTCCTCTGTATACCAAAGTATTCTAGAGTCAAATGTGAGGCCATCTGTCCGACAGCTAAAGCTCGGCCGAAATTGGGTCATGCAACAGGACAATGATTCCAAGCATTTGTTACATATCTTTTTTCCTCTATTTTAAACAAGGGGTCCCCCCGTTTCTGACATATTTAATTTGATATTGTTATTATGATAACTGGATTCAGCCTTATTCTGGTTGTCAAAGAAAGCTGTGACAGCATCACGCGATGACATCTGTATGTATGTATGTATGTTTGTATGTCTTTATTTATAGAGCGCTATTAATGTACATAGCGCTTCACAGCAGTAATACACATGGTAATCATATAAATAACAAATAATATAAATAACACATAAAGGGGAGAAGTGCTTCAGACATAAAAGTATAATTTAGGAAAAGGAGTCCCTGCTCCGAAGAGCTTTCAATCTAATTTGTTGGTAGGTAAAACATACAGAGACAATAGGAGGGTGTTCTGGTAAGTGCGTCTGCAAGGGGCCAAGGTTTATGCTTCCTTGAGCAGGTGTGTTTTGAGGTGGGTCTTAAAGGTGGATAGAGAGCGTGCTAGTCATTGTGGGGAAGGGCATTACACATCTCAGCTCCTAATTGTGTGACTCCACAGCCATCATTGTTTTACTTGCTGCTGAGCTGTTTTGGGGGACCTCCTGGTTCATATAAAAAAGAGACAGATTTTCTTTTTTTGGGGAGGGAGGAGGATTGCTGCGTTATCTATGTGTTATGTTGTGTGTTTTTCTACAACTACATTGTACAGCACTGTAAAATATTGGCTTCTTAGAAGTACATTTTATTTTTAATACAGCAAATCAAACAATTAAAATAAGAGATCATTTTCTAAAGTTACTTTAATTTACGTGTTTTGGTGAAACTCACATATATATGCAAATTATTTGTGTAGATCATGCTTCCATTTCTGAGAAGACACTGAACATTCTAAACTTGTTGGCCTGCTGGGATGATAACGGACAAAGCTACAAGCCGAATTCCTTCTACCCAACTGGTGATTATGTCTATGGATACAGGAACTGCAAGGAAATCAAATGGTTACACGATGCAGCCAAAGGTGGGTGAATCTCCCGCATAGCTGGCCAAAAAACAAACTTGTGTAAATTATTTAACAATTGAATAGTCTTACACTAATCCCTTACACAGTCCTTACACTAATAAAACCCTGCTAAAAGTAAAGATGATTGGATTCTGAAAAAAAAAGTATGAATTGCTTTTCTTAAGGTCTTCTGCATGGAGGAGTGTTTTATTTTAATTTTTCCACATTGTTCTTTTTAGATAGGTAATAAAGATAAGGAGCACAGGGCTGGGGGTTGCCAGTGTAAACTCTTAACGAACAAACAGTGACAATAGACAGGGAGCAGCCGGAGGAAACAACACTTCTCCAAAATCTCAGCTCACCATGTTTACAAACTAACTTTTAAAAATACTTACAGTCTTTGTATTTTGGGAAAACAGACATTAATCACCCAGCCATAACCTCTTCAACATTAGTAACTCTTCTGCTCCTCCTTATACTTCAGCTCTTACCTATTAGCTTGATGGATGGGGGATTAATGATCAATCCTAAGAAGTGTAGTGTCATGAATAATTATGTTTGGTAGATAGCACTGGCTTCAAAATCTCATCGCGGCAGTTTTTCTACATAAAGCATTATTACTATTGGATATAGTTTCAGTGGAGGGGAATTAAATCTATATCTTATTCTATAGATGGAATTTACACTCTGACCACTGAAAATGGAATGACCTACCAGACCTTCTGTGACATGACCACCAATGGAGGAGGTTGGACCTTGGTGTCAAGTGTTCATGAGAATAACATGAATGGCAAGTGTACATTTGGCGATCGCTGGTCCAGTCAGCAGGGGAACCGTGCAAATAACCCTGAAGGAGAAGGCAACTGGGCCAACTATGCCACATTTGGGTTGCCTGAGGGAGCCACCAGTGATGACTACAAAGTATGAAGTCTTCATTTGGGGAATTATAATCCGTTGCATTGTATTTTGGGCAGGTTGTGCTATGTTACATTTACCTTATCACTAGAAGGAGGGCAAGCAATATACTGCTAAGCAACAAAGAACCAACATGACCCTTCTTCAAAGGGGATGCTAAACTTTTTGGCAATCATGTTCAACATAATTAATTGTATATAAAATGTATATTCTAAAGTTAACATAATTACTGTAAATAACCATTTATTTGCTGTTACCTTGAAAGTTCATTGTATTTTTGTAAGTAATAATCAGATCACCTCTAAGATGCCTCTTTTCCAATGTAACCAAGCCATAGCAATTTCTCAAAAGACAGACCATCCGCACCCTTAATTTGGTGGCTCTTCTCTGCACTTTCTCCAGTTTCAACTTGTGTTTTCATTGGCAAACCATTTAACAATCAGTATTGCATCATTATAGTTACCTGCTGTTTATTTATTTATTTATAAAATATTTTACCAGGAAGTAATACATTGAGAGTTACCTCTCGTTTTCAAGTATGTCCTGGGGTGCTGTGCACTCTGTTCTTCTAGAACCCTGGCTACTACGATTTAAATGTATAGTTATATTCAGTGGTTGACAAATCACCAAAAAATCTACTCGCCACACAAAAAAATCTACTCGCCACCTAGTACCAAACGTATGCTGCTTGGGTCAATAAGAGCTCACCATGATGTTAAATCCACTCGCCCGGGGCGAGCAAATGTATAGGTTTGTCGAACACTGGTTATATTCATCCAGAGGATGAAAAACCCATTGAAGCATTTGGCAACTATGTTTCTAGGGAAAAGCATATCCTTCTTCTTTTTTTTTCAACTTAAATTTTATTTAGAACTTACATGGTTTACAAACATGGCATTCAGTTGTAACATGGGAACAAACTCCCATTGGTAAGCAACCACCACATATATGTACTTACAAATACAGACAAACGGGGCTGACGAACAGACAAAGCTACAACACAGCCCCCAAGGGGGAAAAGAGGGGGGGAAGGGAAGGGGGGTAGGTATCATCCTGCCGTGGGACCGCTTATGACTTTACGCCTGCTGGCTCTCTGCGTCTGGGGAGACTGAGTGCCCTCCATAAATCGCTCTTACCCTTCTGTACCGGCTGGTTCCATTTTCGCTGAGGGGTCTCTAGTCGGTCAGAATCATCTGTTTCGTCCCTGTGTAGTGTCGTCAAGGGAGTACGCACCTTCCACTATTAATGCCATATCGTGGCCCTGTCCACCCCCGGTATGTCTGTCTGGGCCAACCATGGCAGCCAGACTTTTAGAAAATTTGTACCAGTGTCATTGACCAGGCTTGTCAATTTCTACATCTGGCAAACCGACCAAATCCTATTTTGAATCTTAGCAATTAGTGGGATTTCATTTTGTTTCCACTTTGCTGCGATCTCCCCTCGTACCGCCATCGCAAAATGCGCCATCAATTTATTTTCACCTTTGGAGAGACCTTGTTGTGTTCTGTTGAGGAGGAAAAGCCAGGGGTCTAGCGGGATGTCTGTGCCTAGGATCTTATTCAGCCAATCTTTAATAGAGTCCCAGACCAGGGCGATCTTGGGGCAAGACCACAGCATGTGCAACAGGTCTGCTTGCTGTCCGCATTGTCTTGGACACAATGGGGAGTAACTGGGCAGAAATGTAGATAATTTTGTGGGGGTGTGGTACCATCTCATCATAACCTTATATGCGTTCTCCCTTAAGGTCGTGCACATGGAGCTTTCAGCAGTTGCCGTCACGATCTTTGTCCAGTCCTCTAGTTCTAGTACCTCCCCTAGGTCAGACTCCCACTTAGTCATATATCCAGTTTTGTCCGTCACCATTGCGCAAGAACTGGTCACTTCTTTGTACATCTGCGATGTGAGTCCCTTAGTGGATGTCCCTGATTGACAGAGCTTTTCGAAATTCGTTAATTGGATGTGGGGCTGACTTGTCTGATAGAATGCTCTGATCTGGAGGTATCTAAAAAACTCGGCATTGGGGATGTTTTTGCTAGATTTAAGTAGATCAAATGTTTGTATGCCTCGCCTACCCTCCAGATCCACTAGTCTGGTGATATTTTTTGTGTTTCCAGATAGTGAAATCCGCGTTGTTCCGGCCCGGAGCAAACATTGGATTCCCCCACAGGGGGGTCATACCAGAGGATCTGTGGGTCAATTTGCATTTGAGTCTGGTGGCCTCCCATACTGAGAGCGAGTTGGTCATTAAGGATAGCGGCATTTTGGTGCATAACCGCACCTTTTTGGGAAGCCAAATTAGATGTTCCAGCTCTAGAGGGGAGCATAGTTCTTTTTCTAAAGCCACCCATCTTTTTGAGTCCGGGTTAGTGTGCCATTGCACAATTTGGCATAATTGAGCCACCTTGTAATATGACAACAAGCAAGGTACCGCCAACCCCCCTGTTTACCCATTATCTGCCTGCCTACCATCGCTCTCTTTCCTCCCCAGATAAATTTATTTATTTCAGATTGAAGTGAAATGGATTCCTTCACCCTTAACGGCACTGGTAGGGTCTGGTAGAGGTACAAGAGGCGTGGCAGCAGATTCATCTTAATACAGTGGATCTTCCCTATCCACGAAATTTTATAAGTGGCCCATCTCCTAATGTCCCCTCTCAGGGTATGCATCAATTTGGGGTAATTTGCCTGATATAACATATTGGTTGTCTTAGTGACATTAATACCCAGATATCTAATTTGCTTCGATTGCCAGTTGAAGTTGAAGTTTAAAGCAATCAGCTTCTCTACATGTTTGGGTAGGTTGATACTCAAGGCTTCCGATTTCGGATGGTTAATTTTGAAACCAGAAACCCGATTGAATCTTCCCAACAAATCGAATAGATTTAGCAGAGAGGTAAGGGGTCTTGATATTGTCAGGAATACATCATCCACATATAGTGCCACCTTATGCGACTCTTTTCCAATGTCAATACCTGTGATGTCTTTGCTATCCCGTATCTGGGCAGCCAATGGCTCCATACAATGTGCAAAGAGGAGGGGGGAGAGCGGGCATCCCTGCCTCGTTCCGCTCCTAATTTGGAAGGGATCTGAAGAAAATCCCTGGTGGGTAATCCTGGCCGACGGGGCCGAATAGAGAGCAAATATAGCTTTTATCACCCGTTCCCCCATCCCAAATGCTCCAAGCGTGGCCTCCAAATAAGGCCAGTCTATCCTATCGAATGCCTTTTCTGCATCCAGACTGAGCGCCATAACTGGTATTGATCGTGAATTGGCTATTTCTAATAGATCAATGATTCGTCGGGTATTATCAGATGACTGCCGACCTGGGATAAACCCGACTTGATCTGGGTGCACCAGTCTGGGTAGGATGAGACCCAATCGATTGGCCAGTAGTTTAACGTTAATTTTTATATCCGAATTAATCAGGGATATTGGCCTGTAGCTTCTACAGTCCTGTGGGTCCTTCCCCTCTGGGTCCTTCCCCTGCTTATGTACTGTATTACGGAGATGGACGCCTGGAGCATGTGCTGAGGGAAGGGGGTAACTTCCAGTACTTGATTGAACATGCGGAGGAGATATGGGGACAGCTGTTTCCTGTATTTTTTGTAATAGAGATTCGAGAATCCATCAGGACCTGGGGCTTTAGAGGGTTTCAGCGTTTTGATAACCTCCGTTAATTCCTCCATTGTAAAGTCACTACCCATTACCTCTCTGACAATCTCACTCAGATTCGGCAGATTCAAACCCTTTAAGAAATCCTTCAGGGCCTTTGTCGTCCCGGAGGATCTGGTTACCTTTCCCTCATCATATAATTTTTCATAGAAGTTCTTAATATATTATTATACATATATAATACAATATTTTTAGGGTTGGTCGTGATTGCTCCTGATTCCAGGCGTAGGGCCTGAATGTTATAATTTTTTGTTTTGGGACTGAGCAAGGTGTCTGGCTTGTTTGCTTTCTCAAAGAATCTTCTCTTAGACCAACTTAACGATTTCTCAGCATGGGAAGTAAGGAGTAGGTTTAACTTAGTTTGGGCATCTCTAATTTGTTGGAGGGTGGTCGAATTCGGGGACTTCTTTTGATGGTCCCATAAGCTCTTTAGGTCCCTCTGTCCCTGTATGATTTTGGCGCTGCTCTCTCTCTTTATTTTGGCCGCTAGACTAATCAATACCCCTCTTAATGTTGCTTTGTGTGCCTCCCAGAGGGTTGAATGTGAGCGAACGCTACTTTCATTTTCGTTAAAAAATTGTTTAATTTCCTTTTTAATCTGCTCCATTAGTTCAGGGATTTTTAATAGGGATTCATTCAATTTCCAGTTTGCTCCCGGTCTGTCCAACCCTATCTGTGTGCACCATAGCTCTATGGATGCGTGATTCGACCACGAAATATCGTGTATCCCCGAGTGGGCGATCTTTGGGACCAGTCTACTAGAGACAAAGAAGTAATCGATTCTGCTGAATGAGTCATGGGGATGCGAATAGAAAGTGTCGTTTCTATCTACTGGGTGTAGTTCCCTCCAGACATCAACCAACTGTAAGTCCTTAAGCCCTTGTTCTAGGGCCGTGGGTCTAGACATTGTCCTAGGTCTGGGGGGTCCTGATCTGTCTAGGGCTGTGTTCAGCACTGTGTTAAAGTCACCTCCTACTCTCAGGGCCCCTTTACTGTGTTTTTGAATTGTTGTGAATATTGTTGTGAAAAAGACCGGGTCGTGTCCATTCGGCGCATATATTGTCACAATCGTTATTGTTTGCTGATTTATGGACCCCGTAAGCATAAGAAACCTGCCCTCTTTGTCTTTTTTCACAGCGTCCACCACCAGCCCCACCCTGTTGTGTATCAAGATAGCAACCCCTCGTTTCTTTTCTGCTGCAGTGGACAGAAATACTTGTTTAAATTGTTTATCAAAGAATTTTGGGAAGCTGGTGTTACTAAAATGTGTTTCCTGAATTAACACAATATCGGCCCTTTTTCTATTGTAGTCAGTAAGTGTTACCTTCCTCTTGCAGGAACAGTTCAGCCCTTTGGCATTGTGTGAGATAAAGGTTAGAGACATGTTGTACGTGTGTTCCTATCTCTCTTCAGTCGCGGCGCTACCTTGGGTATCAGCTCTTCATCGGGGAACTCCCTCTCCCCTGCAGTGCTCAGCAGTTCGCTCAGCGTCGGCGTTGCTCCACCTGGGTAGGACGATGGGTGGGGTGGGGACAATACAAAAGGAACATGGGACACAAAGGGAAAACAGAACAAAGTGGGAGAGGTGCCTATGGTCCGAGACCACTGCCCCTCCCTTGCCTTTGGGTTATGGGAATTGAGCGGGGCCCCCTCCCTCCAGCTGGGGCGCTCCCCTCCTCCCGCTCCCAAGGTCTTTCTCGAGATTCTGGGCATCTGCCCCGATCCGAGTCCAAAGACACATGACAACGACCGGACCTCCGTCCTGACTGGCCTCTGTTTGCCAATATCGTAATACTTAAAGCATCAACTCTAGCTTAACTCTAAAACTCAAAAACACAAGAAGAAAAAAAAAACCCTCTTGATGACTGGAACGTAAGGAACAACTGTGGGGAGTCTCTCTGTTGTCACATATTTATCCCCAATCTTTCTCCCTCCCGCCCTCCGAAACCCCAGTAATCCACATCCCCCAAAACCGCACCCTCTGTCACTAATTTGTTGATTTTTGAACCCCTTTATAAAGCTCTTTGCCCTCCTCTGGTTCTCATGGCCTACACCCCTCAACTCCATCTGCAATCCCCCACCTCCTATCCAGATCTTATATACCGATCTACATGCTTCTGACCTCCCTATCTGTGTCTCTCCTCTCTATCTCCCGTTGGCCTTCCAGCTATCTGTGTATCCTTATCACCTCCTTCCCCCGTCTTACATAATCTCCTCCCCGATCCCTGTGATGTGACCTTTCCCTCTCCCCCTCATCCCTTCTCCACCTCCTCTTATCCCTTCCCCTCATCCCCATGCTTTGTCTTTAAATTTTCTGTTTGTTGATTTGTCTTTATTGATTATTACTCGCTTCTTCCCCGTATATTTTACCCCCGTAACCAGCCCTTTGCAGGCAGTCTTCCCCCCCTTGACATTGCCTATCCGATTCCTTGCATCTCTTCCTGTGGGCGTCCAAGGCTCGTCTCCTCTCCGGTCGCATCCCGCCGCCATCTTGGAGGTGGCTGGTCCTCTCTCTCCTTTAGTTCTCGCGGGATCTGACGTCACATCATCCCCCTCTGCGTCACTCGGTCCCTCCTCCAGCTTATTGAGCAGCCAGAGCCGATCCAAGATGGCCGCCAGTCCCGGAGGAGCGCTGTTAGGGTCCAGAGGTAGCGTGGGGCGGCATCTCAAGAGGGTGCAACAGGTCCCAACCCAGGCTCAAAACCGTAGAGCTCCGAAGATGTGGACAGGAACAGGTAAGATAACGTTTCTTCTGTAGATCGCGGGCCCATTTCACTTCGGGCTCCATGGCTGTTTATTTTTGTCATTTTTTTCTAGCCTCCTTCCAGGCTGGATCAGGGGCCGGTCGCCCTCCCCTTGCTTCCTCGGGTATCTTTTCTTGGAGCCCCAATTTGGATAGGAAGCTCTCACCATCCTCCAGTCTCCTTAGGGTGTTAGAGGCACCATTTCGCGTTACCAGCAGCCCAAAAGGATATAGCCACCTATATCTGATACCCTCATCTCGGAGCACCTTGGTGATGGGGGTAAGCTGTCTCTGCTTGAGCAGGGTGGTGGGCGAGATATCTTGGAACACTTGTAGTTTGTGACCCTCAAATTCAACATCGTTTTGGGTCATTTGGCACAAGGATTCCTTCACTTTAAAGAAGTGGAATCGCACTTTGATGTCTCGGGGGGGGGGGGGGGGCGGGTTCCCTTGTTGCGGCCGCGACCTCAGGGCCCTATGACACTGGTCTAGGTGTATGTCCTGCTCTCCCTGTCAGGCATTAGCTGAGTCAGCCATCTGCCCATGAAATCTTCCGGATCAGTCTCGTCCTCAGGCACCCACCTGATCCTCACATTATTCCTACGATCACGGTTATCAGAGTCCTCCTGTCTGTCCATAAGGTCCCTCACAGTATCCTTCACCTGGGCCAGTTGTTTGTCCGTTCTGTGCTGGGCCTTAATGGTGGCGTCAAGCTTTTTTTCCAGGGAGTCTGTTCTCACCCCAATGCCACTTATATCAGCCCTTAGCGCCGCCAATTCAGACTGGAAGCATCTTTTGATATTCAGGCAGAACTCTCTCATGTCTCTCCGTCACATCACATCATGTCTTCTCCCTGCCACTGTCTTCCCTGTCCTCCTCCTCCTCCTCCGACTCGGTGCTGCTTCTCGTGGGCCCCTCATGGCTTTTGGTGCGCGCCGAGTCTCCCTTTGCGAAATAATCTGTGAGAACCGCGGAGGTTCTCTTTGATCTCGTCGCCCTCGACATCATTACACTTTAAGGTTTGTTTGGGTCTAGGTTTGGTGTGCGTCGCTGAGTTTTTAATGCTTTATTTATTTATATAAACACCGCCTGTGGACGGAGCTAACTGTTCACCAGACCATTCAGTCAGCCGTCGCGCATGCGCCTCAAGCATATCCTTCTTAACTCCAGTAAATAAGATTGCCCAAACTACAGTATGTTTTACCTTGTTTGGCATACTCCTGTACACCATTCCCTTCTAAAAAGATGACCAATCTTTTCTTAAATGTATCTAATGTATCCGCCATCACAGACTCTATGGGTAATACATTCCACATTTTAATTGCACTTACTGTAAAGAAACGTTTACTTTGCTGCTGGTGAAATCTCCTTTCTACTCATTTCAATGGGTGACCCTGTGTCATCTTTACTGTCCTTGAGAGGAAAAGTTCAGTTGAAAGTTCCTTCTGTTGACCTTGAGAATGTTTGTAAATAGTAATTATATTCCCTCCTGGATGCTTCTTTTCAAATTTAAACGATCTATAGTTATTCCCCAGGTGTCAAACCTTTCCCCCCCTTTAATAAGGTGATGGTTCTTCTCTGCACTTTCTCCCGTTACTACAACTTGTGTATTCATTTGGCAGCTATTTAACAAAAAATATTATAGCATGACGGTTGCCTGGTGTGTTCCTTTTTCTTCCAGAACCCTGGCTACTACGATATAACTTCCAAAGACTTGTCTGTGTGGCATGTGCCCAACAACACTCCATTGGCATTGTGGAGAAACTCATCTCTTCTGAGATACCGAACAGAAACTGGATTCCTACAGCATGAGGGGGGGAACCTCTTTGGATTGTATCAGGTGAGAAGAGAACCTTAAGGCTATGCTTAGAGTGCCGGTGACGGCGACGCAACGGCGACAATCAGGCTATGGTCGCTGGAAAAATCGAATTGAGATGACTTCCAGCGATCGCGACCAAGCCGTTGTGCCATTGCGTCACACTTACTATAAGCTCACACGATGCATCAATGCATTTGTTTTGACGCGACGTCGCTGTCGCCGACACTATAAGCGCAGCCTAACAGCAGATCACAAGAACACGACCACATTCTGTCTTCAGTCTATCAGTTTACATTTAGATAGGGCTTTGAGCAGGACAAGGAATTCGTCTCATGTATCCCCCTGCTGTCAATTCCATATCTCTTAGGCTGCAAAGAGTAATAACTTGCAGGGCTGGCTGCCTTGGGGCCCACACCTTCTGGAGCCCCATGGTCCCTCTTCCTGTCGGCGCTGGATCCAACTTCCACCCGACCAGAGGAGGAAGATCGAGGAGCGCGGAGCTCCCCCATCTGGTCGGAGGTGGGGGGGGGGGGGGGGTGTAGTTGATTCTTGGCGCCGACAGGAGGAGGAAATGCGGGCTCCACAGACCAGCAGAGAGAGGTGTGTAGGTGTGTGTCATATCCATTGAAACTCATATCCTTTACTGATGAAGAAAACTGATATGTCTCTAATAAATAAAAGCTTCACTCATTTTATATGGATGGCAAAAGAACATTGTATTTATCCTATAATATAATAGATCTCAATTCTTCAATGATGTGGGAGGAATGTATTTCACAGATGTTAAAAATGTTAATTTGTCATGTTTGGTTCAATACACAAAATATTGGATTTTGACCTCCAGATCTTCACGAACACTGCTTTAGAGAACGACCTGGTCCCTGTGCTACCTTAATTTGCCTTTACATAGCTTTTCTTCATGTGTACCAATGGATTTAAAAGGCAATGTACTGATATATGATATTATTTGAGCTTGGCAATTGATTCACAGAAGATACAAACTCTTCCCCACGGTGTCTATTTATTTGCCAATTCAAGGTAAATTTGATTTGCCTGCGGATAATTCTGGAGCTCCTTTTTGTGGAAGGGAGTGCAGGGACTTAAATGGCTGAGGGCTCTCTGGCTTGTAGTTTTTTCCTGGTGCAGAGTTTTGGAGAGAGAGCTGGCTGGAAGTCCCTTCCTACAGTATGTGATCAAGGTGATCAATCAAAATAATAAGCACCTGTAAGCAATTATTGAGTTATACAAAGCTACAGTTGCATGGTACAATATGTGGTGTTTTCTGGGGGCACAATGTCATGCAATTTAGGGCAGGGACTTGTGCTTTTAAAATTGTATGTACATAGCTGAGTACATGGTCATTGCTAAATGAAAAAAAGTATTCATTTATATGTTACTGCTAGAAGGTTAACACTGACTCCTCCTTATGTACTTGAGTTCAGAACAGCAACATTTTTTGAGTGAAGAGGCAGGTTTAATAAAGTTAATATTTATTATATATATATGTGTATGTTAGAAGCTCAGAGACCATTTCTCCTGCTCGTTCTTTTTCCCAGAGCCTCAGAGTACCATTGCACTCCAAAAATTTGAAGAACGCACTATAGATTTATCTTGTTGATCCAAGTTCCCCTTCTCGTGTGGACAAAAACGTTTGTAAAGCTTTATTTCATCAGATCATACCAAAATAACTAGATCCCTGTGCGGCATCTTAGTCGGTGATAGTAAGATAATAATAATAATAATAATAATAATTCCTAAATCAATACTGTCAGAAATCCACATCAGCTGAAGTTGTATGAATACAAATGAAGTAAAAGTGGAGATGCTTTTGTCACTCTAACAATTATTAGGTACCATTGAGTCTGGTCAGGTGGGTTATAGGAAGGAAGGACTCTATAAACCCATGGTGTGTAGTTTGTACCTCTGTCTTCATACTGATGAGAAAGGTTTGAGGGTGGCAACGTTGGCCTTTGACAAAGATGACTAAATTATCATCTTGCAATAAATGTATAATTCAGCGAAAGGAAGGATGCCCAAGGCTTATGTTTATCCTATGGGAGATACAGGACTCTCAGCATTTGTAGCACCTCCATTTAAGGGTCCTGATATTTCACTGTGCTTGATATTATAAATGTGCCACCAGATCTTTAAAAAAAAATATATATATATAGAAATACACTATACAGTATCAGTGGTTCTTAAATCTCCCCTCAGGGCCCTGAACCAGACCAGGTTTCTGAGGCAACCACACTCCTTTTAAAATTAGGTGCATTCACCTGTGTGTACAGTAAGTGAACTAGTTATTCTTAACAACGACTGACCCCCCTGAGGAAAGGTTAGAGAATCGCTGCACTATATAATATAACACTCACCAACTCAGTGTTCTTCTTTCCCTCTCAGAAATACCCAGTGAGGTTCAATGCTGGTAATTGTTTGGCACACAATGGACCGGCCATTCCTGTTGTGTATGATCTCGGAAACCCAGAGAAGACAGCCAACTACTACTCACCAAATGGGAGACGTATGTGTCACAGTCTCATGAACATATCACATGCGACAGATGATGTTTGATATTTATTTACAGATGTAGCCCTCTTTATTGTCCCTTCTTGTATGAGATATATTGGGATATACTGCTCTATCACTGCCACTGGTTCATATGGAAACTCTGATATTGTGTGTTATAGTGTACCTGGTGGAACAATGTTGTGTGTTATATCTGTAGGTCCCGTTATTCCCAGAAGATTATGGCTTTTCTTATGCAGCGCCTAATATTATACACATCAAAACAGATGTACAATGTACAGGTATAGCATTTGCCCTTATTTCCCCAGATAGCACAACATATCTCATTATAATGCAGAACATCACAACGTTTCCGTAGGATTCAAAGGCAGTGTTGGTGTACAATATCACACTATAATCCCACCATGGCAGAGGGCTACAGATATATTGAAAGGACATAGAGTTATCATTGGAGAATGGAATCACTGCCCCAAGAAGCTTACAATGACAGTGAATTTACTAATACCAATAACTGCAGATCGGGTGCACAATGTCTATTTGCAAATAATTTTCTAAAGTTAGTCTGATGTTCTGAATAGTCTGGTTTCCTGATAGGAATAATGTCTTCTTTGTAAAGTTGCTGGAGCAGTTATTTTATCTAGTATATTGAGTTAATATTTTAGCAGTAATATCGGTCATGGGTAGTAATAACATTTAACTAACCAGAAGGTTCTTCACAGATTTAGAAGTACTGTATGTACAATGCTTTGCAGTCTCCGGTGTCTTCTTCATTTGTACAAATGTTTCCATGAGAACGCAAGAGAAGTAGTGAGACTTTGTGAACACTGTTACCAGCTATAAAGAACTCTCACTGGTCAATGTAATGGTATCACAACCTGTGATGAATAAACACTTCACGATTAATAAGGCTACCAAACCTTTGCACTTATTGGGTCTGTTTACTCCCCTGAGAAATGAACTCAAACACACATTGATACTTTCACATACTGTATAGTATAAATAAATTTGTGGTGGATTGTGGGGCAACCAATTAACAAATTATATAGACAAATAGTCACCCTTATTGTATGCCAAGGGCATCCCTAACACAGGTACATCTTTGCCAGGAATATCCAGCCAATAAAATTTTCCATGAATGTTACACAATGCACATAACTTTTTATGTTAAATCCACTCAGTAATAGATACTCCATATGTACTTTGCACAGCTGCAATGCTATACCAACTATGGGCCATATTTACTAAGCAGTCTTCCACTGTTGGGCACCTTGTAGAGCTGAAGGACATCTTACAGTCCATTCAAGTTAATGTTCTGCAAAGTGTCTTCCAGCGACAGGAGCTTTGTTATGGCAGAAGATTTTGTAATTCTGATTTGAGGCTCCGTACACCATCACAAGTCACAACGACACAAATGATGTGCCGGGTTTCTATTTCCAATGGGAACTTCCGCAAAAAGTTATGTCATTTGGGTGTGGGAGTTGTAGTGCAATGTGCAAAACAACTGCACAATAATTTGCCCCACCAAGTACATTCGTTTTTAGCGAACTTGAACATTTAGAGGGGGTGTGAAGGTATCGGGGCAATTTGAGAAAAACTGGGATAGAGAGAGACATTTCCATCTTGCACCTCTTTGTAACTAATTTTGCATTGTGTGCGTCAGTTTGTGATTTGGGGAGTATTAATAGAAAGAGTTACGTGGCACAGTAATAAAGGGATATGTTATATCTTGTGCTCATTTAGCTAATTTTTCTCCTCCAATAAACTTACCTGCACCATATTTCGGAAAGTTGACAAACAATCTTCTTACATATGACACGACTAAGAGGGAAAACAAGGAACATTGCACTGAAACATTTCTTTGCATTCATACATACAGGTGTGCCTACGAGTATTCTAAAACTTACCTTAAACTTGCCTTGGAAATTCTGGGGCTATCACCAACAAGATCTGGGTACATGCTGCAAGAAAAAGGGGGGTGGACTGGGCGCTTCTAAAGCAACATTTCAGTGACATTTCTGCAGAGACTAATGGCCCATCTTATTAACACAGCAGGGGTCCCTGGAAGTCCCGTTCAGTTTAAATGGGACTGCCAGGGACCCCCGCTGTTAATCCGATGGGCCGTCTGTCTGCAGAAATGTCGCTGAAATGTTGCAGCATGTACAGTACCAGCATGTACCCAGCATGTACCCAGCATGTACCCAGCATGTACCCAGCATGTACCCAGCATGTACCCAGCATGTACCCAGCATGTACCCAGCATGTACCCAGCATGTACCTGGGTCTTGTTGGTGATTGCCCCAGATTTGTTTTAGAATACTCGTCAGCACTACAGTAAGCTTGCAAACTGTAAAGCGTATTGATTAAGGACCATGGTGCATTACCCATCCATCGGTGCATGTCCATCTATTTATTCCATATTGGGTTTGTATTTTCCCGCGTGTTCACCTGTCTCTCCCTATTACGCAGAGGAGTTTGTCGCTGGCTACGTTCAGTTTCGAGTGATCAACGGTGAGAAAGCTGCCCTGGCTATCTGTGCTGGAGTGAAAGTGACTGGCTGCAATCCAGATGCTGTGAGTACTGGCCTGGGTATGGGTACCAATACTCACTCTGCTACTGAAGTATAGCAGAGGAGTTAAAGGGGGAAAAAGGTTAACAAAGGGCAGTGACATTTGTCGGAGATGAATTCTTTACTATTAGCAATAAACCTACAAGGTTAATCTGAATCCCGACACACCCAGGTCTCTAGGCGTCGTCCCCGGCGGCGGCGGCGGCGGCGCGTGCAGCTCTATTCCCCGGTCTCTGTAGAGCTGCATGGGGAAAGACGGGGGGTGGGTAGGGGGGTGCGGCCATGACGTCACCCGTCAGGTTCGTCCTCATTGGCTGAACCGCCGGGGGCGTGGCCAGCGCTCCGTCGCCAGATCTTAAGACAGTTTTTCTGTCTTCCGAAAAATCTGGTAGCGCAACGCGACGGCCAGCCCTGTTAGTGGGCCGGTCCCATTGAGGGATGGCTCTTGTCCCTGCAGCGCACACCATAACGAACACTGCAGCAGGCAGCGGGGACCTAGCCTAAGGGTTTAGTAGAAGAAATTCAACGCAGTGCCACTGAAGGGGGTGTGACTTTGTAAATGATTGCTATAGAAACCAAAAAAATGCTTGTTACATTATAATACATTAACAATGTCATTCAGAATAGTTTTTAAAAAAACAAGAAAAATGCTACAAGTATTTCTCATAGTACAGAACTGATTTATTGGGGGGAAAACACACATGATATTGTTTGGTCTGCAGCTTTAATCAAAGTCACAAGAAAAGCTGATACTAGGATTCAAATTGGCAGTGACATTACTCCTAAGCTAGACCTTCACCAAGCTAGTTCTTTAGTAGTAGTTGTAGTAGTAACACCCTGTGTATTGCTCCGCTCTTTATTGGTAAAGCATTTTTGTAGGTTGCCTAGGACTAGAAATCTCCCTACACCGGAGAACCATGGAGATTAAGGATAATGCATAGTTGCTTTGGGGTGGCGATTGCTTGAGCTCTTCAGCTATTTTCAATGACCCAGTGATTCCCATTCCCTTTTGCAGACCTGCATTGGTGTAGGTGGATACATCCCAGAAGGAGATCCCAGGCAGTGCGGAGACTTTGCTGCCCGTGACTGGGACGGATATGGGACACATAGGGGCTGGAGCTCCAGCAAGGACATCACAGAGGCGGCTGTGCTGATCTTTTACCGCTAACCATTTAGTGAGATACCAATGACATTGTTCCTCCCAGATAACACAATATATCCTGTTATAACGCAGAATATCACCGCGATTCCATGGCAGTGTTGGTGCAGAAAATCGTACGTCCCCCCCTTAACTTACCAGAAGGGAAAATGAAGTCAGCTACGTCTGTACTCAGAGTGTTGTCTTAATAAAACATATCCCTGCCTAAAACTTTGGGTGTGCTGGTCTATGTTTTTACCTGTAAGGTAAATAATGACGGTGACGAAAGCGGTCAGGCGGCCATATAATAAAAATAATGTCTTCGTTTATTAGCCCTTGTGTCCTACCAGTGGTGTACCTAGGATCCCTGAGAGTGTGGCACTTTCACACGGTCTGTGACAATGACCCATCTTTAAAGTGAACTCAATGTGATGCCCTGCCCTCCCCTTCCAGGTTTCCACTGTGACATAGGTCTCCCCTACTTGCTGCCCCTCTATATAAGTGTGTGGGTGGCAACCAGAGTATGAAGAAAAAATATGGCCGTGCTGTACATGCGACTGGCATCCACAGCAGATTGTCCAAATACATCAATAACAGCCCTGATATACACTTCCATGCCTTGGATTCTGGACATGTAGTACCTCACCCCATGTTTCATGGTGGGCTGCGCCTCAGTCCCAGCAGTGACAGTGCTGGAACTGGAAACCACCACCAGTGCCCATGATGTAGAGGGGACCACAGGGATGGAACTGCGAGCAGCTGCCACTGAGGGAGTGGCAGTTTCAGACAAACACAGTCTCTCTTCTTACCCACAATCCTCTTAGGGTAAACTCCAGGGGTCTCAGGTCCAACCGTGATGATGTGAGAGACTGATTTAGATTTGCAACGTGCTGGTGGCGCTGGTGATGGTTGTGCTGTATTTACAGTTAATTGTTTATATTGTTAATATGTCATAACATCTATTGGTTGTTTTAGTTAATAGCTTACAATCTACTATTATACCTGTTCCTAGCACAAATCTATGGTTCAGTATTCTGCTGTTTAGGCCTGTAGCTAGCTGTCTCCTGATTTAAAGGTGAAGGGGCACGTGTATATCCTCCATTACTGGAGTTGGTGCAGCCTGGTTATTGGTGAGTTCCCTGTATCAGATCCTGACTATACACAATACAGCGTAGGAAAGCATTGTCTTTTCACCCTGCTTCACCTAGTGCGTCTCATGGACCCTTGTATTGATCCTAATAAATGTTTTGGAAAGCAGAAGATCACATTGTCTTGTACATGAAGTTAGAGAGGAGTTTAACTAATGGAATAGTCGCACAGTGCTACGTGTCATGAGTGGTGGTGGTGATGGAGGGTGTTGGTGATGGAGGTTGATGGTGATGGACGGTGGTGATGGGTGGTGGTGAGTGGTGGTGATGGAGGGTGGTGGTGATGGAGGTTGATGGTGATGGAGTATAAAGTAGCAGTAGCATGCCTACTACATACTCAATATTTAAACAACACCCTGTACATTGAGATCCTCCTCATCACCCTTTGTTATTCAATCTATGGCAGGTCTACAGCATATGTTATCATCATGATTGACCAGCGGTGCATTTGACCCGCCACCACAATAACAATGACAGGACCACCAATTAGGTTTCCCCTGTATTTCAAATACTGTACAAGTGCTATTGTGTGGCATTTTGGTTGGAATTTTTAATGATGAGAGAGCAGCTACATGGGGCTTAAGTCGAACAGTTGTGAGAAGGGCTAAAGCAGGTATCCGTGCTTGGCACCTTCGCATTAAGAGAGCACATGATCCACCGTCACAGTGGCAAAGAGCCTTACATACTCAGGGTCAAACTTAAGGGGGCCTAAGTAACCATCATGCATAACAGTGTAGTGAACGTGGAGGTGGAACAGAGAATGGCTCTCACTCACAGACACAGCTATAATTGACTTATAGTGATTTGGATGATCTTGTTGTAATAGGGATAATGAAAACAGGTAGCAGACGTGATGATGATGTTGATGATGATGATGATTGAGGTATGTACTGAAAGTGTTAGCTGCAGGGTGCAAATAGTAGTATGTACAAGCAAAATATCAAAATAGATCATCTTTCAACAAAAAGTAGAGCTCTACGTACAATACAGTTTATCAGATGCCGTTTTATTGTAGGAACTTTGCAGAGCACAACATTTCATGAGGTGAGGTAACAAGCAGCCAGATACTCAGCCCAATACAACAACAGCCTACAGTTCAGGAAGCATTTGAAAAAGCGAACAAATATTACCGGGCCAATTATATAGTTCTGCTGCTGAATGGCATGTTAGCAAAACTTCTTGCTATAGAATTGTTTCCTTGAACATTTGTTGAAAGTATGGGTTTAGAGCAGCAGTAAAGTGAAGAATACATAAGTCAATGCACCCCAAAGAAAATTCACTTAAATGCACACCTCTAATTTAAAATATAACTTTTAATGTCATTACTTAAAACATATATTACCGTGTGTTGGTGTAACAGTGTTTAAAACTAAATTAAACAAGGTATCTAAATCCCCATGGGATTTTAAACACTGTTACACCAACACTTGGTAATATATGTTTTAAGTAATAACATTAAAAGTTATATTTTAAATTAGAGGTGTGCATTTAAGTGAATTTTCCTTGGGGTACATTGACTTATGTATTCTTCACTTTACTGATTCACTTTCAGTTCACAGGTTGCACCCACTTTACAATTATCAAATGGATTATTTTGTTAATTAGTATGGTTTAAGTTGATCACTCCCTATCCCTATCCTCTTTTTTTCGTTTAGAGCAGCAGTAGCCAATTTCAGTCATCAAGTGCTACGAACAGGTCAGGTTTTCATGATATCCCTGCTTCAGCACACGTGGCTCACTCAGTGGCTCAGTCTGAGCCACTGATTGAGCCACCTGTGCTGAAGCAGGGATATCCTGAAAACCTGACCTGTTGGGATGGTAGCTCTTGAGGTCTGAAGTTGGCTACCCCTGGTTTCGAGAGATGATGCAATGTGCAGAAGCATGTTGGGAGATCTCCAGCAGATCATATTTCTTTAACAGGGCGCTTCCCGAACTGTACAGCAAGGTTGAGGCATCAGTGGTTGAGGAACTTGCACAGTCAAAAAGCAGTAGGGTACACCTCATTACTGACATGTGGAGTAAGGATTATGGAGGGGGTGACTACATGTCTGTTACTGCCCATTGGGTGTCTTTTCCTCTATCTAATAATAATTCTGTTGAATAGCAAGAGGGGGATACGTCAGTCAGTGGAAACAGTAGCAGCAACATGTTCCTTTTATTGATCATTCTGTTGCCATTGACTTCATAGCTTCATTATTCATATATATATACATTAACCTTTACCTGTAGAAATATACATAAAGAGTTAATGTTTATTGAAGTACATTAAAAAAAATTAAGAAAAAAAATCAGTTGCATCCTGAGCTGTAGGGAAATACAGGGCAATAATATAATAAACAGTATGTTGTCCCATGTAAAGTCCTGAGGCATTCTCCCTACAGTATGTCATATAAAAAATATAATGATGTACGGTGTACGTCAAGAAAGTGCCATCTCAGGGGCCCTGATGACGTACACCACCGCCCTATACTCTTTTTTTTATTTTTTAGTGGCTTTACGTGATTGTTTATTTATTTATAAATGTTTTATCAGGAAGTAATGCCGTGCCAGTCACTTGATAAAGGGCTTTGTACAGGTCGAAACGTCGTGCTACGACAGAATAACTTCTTCTTGTGCAAATCCACAGTGCCCTGGATCACCTTCTTGTTTCAGTATACAGGATCTCTCCAGATAGGTTTTTCCCTTAACCAGCTGCACCGGTGCCAAACGCAGTTATTATACTGCTGTTTATTTGTATTTCATTGGTGTGCAGCACTACACTCTCTTTTTGTTTGCCAGGAAGTAATACATTGAGAGTTACCGCTTGTTTTCAAGTATGTCCTGGGCATAGAGACGTACGTGATTGGCGCCCCAGATCTGATCATGTGATCGCCTCGGATCACACAGAGGTGGCACGACCCTCTGACACTGAAGGGGCTCATGTATAAAGCTGTATTATTGAAGAAGTACACAATTAAATTCTAAAGCGTTCAATAATTTGAACTATTTAATATACACAAATCCACCAAAAGTTATGTCATGCCACATTATATGCTTACATCACCGTAACTTAAAATATGGCAACATACAATGATAGAGACGCAGGATGAGAGATCATGATAAAGAACTTATCACCTGAGATCTGACTCCCAACGATTGTTCGTATTCCCAAGGTTCAGCAAAGTATCCGACCGCTGCTCCTTCTCTTACTGAGCACATCAGACCTGGAACAATCTACTTGAGACTCTCAAAGCCGCAACCAGTCTAAGCTCTTTCAAAACTAAAGCTGTCTCACATTTAAATCTGGTCTGTAACTGTGTCATACACCTAAAAGATAAAATATGTTAAACTGTTCATGCAATGTCTTTATACATGTAGCGGGGTACCCCCTGGCTACTATTCTACCCTATGGGCTGGCAGTAAACCCTGGTATTTACAGGTTTGCCAGTAGTTATCATGGGGTTTTCTCCTTCACCCTTGATACTGCACTTGAGTGATGGCAGGGAGTGGTACATCCTGTTGTAGCTGGGACAACGGGGTGCCTGCCTTCTGGCTGTACTTAAGGGCAGGACTGCCCTAAAGTTAGGAGGTTGTTCCTTCCCTCTGAGGAAGGCAGGTCACATGACTGGGAGCCTGAGATTGGGGCCTTCCCATGTGCTCTTCCCTCCGGGGATGAGTGAGTGTAGACTATACCTCTACCTCCGCTAGGGAGGTGGGGAAGAGCTAGGATGTCTGCGGGTGCCCTTCGCCAGTAGTGGCGGTCCAGGGACCATCTTCAGTGATAGCTGATCTGAGAGACTGTATCTGGCAGAAGACTGCTGAGTACCTGTTGTGTTACTGCAAAGTGTGTAGTAATAAACCATTCCTGTTTTGCAATATACCTCCGGCCTGGTGTGTGATCTAACTGCGGTGATAGGTAATCAGTTCTACCGTGGGAGATCATCTCCAGTTCCCTGGAGCCTACGGCAGATGGAGGCGCTGCACTGCTAAGGAGACATGTGCAGTATGTTCCTGTGTCCCCACTACCATCCGTGGATGACTCAGCCCTCCTGTTGCCAGCAGGTATATGCACCATACACCCTGTAATGGCCCCTATTTGCGATTGGGTGGGGGAACCACCATTACATATGTAGCGGGGTACCCCCTGGATACTAAATCTACCCAATGGTCTGCCAGTAGTTATCATGGGGTTTCCCCCCTTCTTCCTTTGGTACTGCACTTGAATGATGACAGGGGATGGCAGATCCTGTTGTGGTTGGGCCAACGGGATGCCCACCCTCTGGCTGTACTTAAGGGCAGGACCGTCCTAAAGTTAGGAGTTCAGTCCTTCCCGATGAGGAAGGAAGGTCACAACTGGGAGCCTGAAATTGGGACTCTTCCGTCCAGGAGGAGTAGTGTGACTATTCCTCTGCCTCCGCCAGGGAGGTGGGGAAGAGCTAGGACAGCTGCGGGTGCCCTGGGGCCGTTGTGACTGTCCAGGGACTATCTCCGGTGATACCTGAGAGCTGATATAAAAGACTGTGATCCGGCAGGTGACTGCTGAGTACCTGTACTTTACTGCACTAAGAGTAGTAATAAACCCGTTCCTGTTTTGCAATATACCTCCTGTCTAGTGTGTGATCTAACTGGGGGAGAGTTACAATTCTATCGTGGGAGATCGCCACCATATCCCTGGTGCCTACAGCAGATGGAGGTGCTGCACTGCTAAGATTTAACTTGGGGTATGGACCCCAGAAGCCTGTTCTAGAGTCCCAAAGTTACCGCGGACGGCTCGGCCCTCCTGTTGCCAGCAGGTATGCACCACCTACACCCAGTAATGGCCCTGATCTGCGATTGGGGGGCGAAACACTGTTACACATACATAGTGTATAACCCTGTTCACTTAAAGCTGCAGTTCAGGCAATATCCTGCATGTGTGTTTTTTTTAACAAATCAGTTCTGTAGTAAGAAAAAATACTTTTAGCATTTTCTGTTTTAAAAAAACAACTTTGAAAGACCAATTTTCTTGTATTCTATTTTAACAAACATGCTTGTTCCTATAGCAACGATTTACATTCCCCATATTTAAAGATGTCGCCAAACTTTGCTAATCAATAGACGGAGAACGAATTAACCGGCAGCTATGCAGTTTTTTTTTAGGTAAGTAGAGATTGCCCAGATAAAACTATTGAAGTTAAAAAAAAACTAAAAAAAAACAAAAAACGGGAGCCTGAACTGCAGCTTTAATGTAACCGTGTAGTTGTAACCTTGTATTTGTAACCATGTATTTGTCATCATAACTCTGTGCCCAGGACATATTTGAAAACGAGAGGTAACTCTCATTGTATTACTTCCTGGTAAAACATTTTTATAAATAAAGAAAGAAGGACAGGGACGGTGGTAACAGCAGCCCAGGACGCACGTAGCTGAGGGCAGGGTCTTCACTGGGGGCCCTCAAATGCTAACCGCACCAGCAACCTGTTCTCTCTCTCTCTCTCCCTGTGCAGAGGGAGCAGAGATGATGAAACCTTAGATTGTACTTTTCCCCCAAACCCTCAGCTGTTTAATGATTAACAGTGCACTAATATTGGGCACTCGATAAGGGTCATCACTGCTCTCAGTTTAGGTAGAGGAGCTGATGCACACAGGAACCCGCTGACTGGAGGACTCGGGGAGAAGTTATCCACGAATGCAACATCACTTTTGCCTGTGCACCAGGTAGATAAAGTCAAAGGTAAGTGAACACCCCCACCTCCGTCTCTCTAATTCAGGGCAACCAGTTGCCTGCGAGAAAAATGCGGCCAGTGAAGGGCTGGGAAGTGGCCATTAGGCTGTGATTATAGTTGCGGTGTGCGCGCATGATGTCACACGCGTGAAACATGCAATAGGCTGGAGGCGATCGTGAGGTCATTGGGAGGCGTGGCGGACGCATCACCAGGCTGGCCCTCTTTGGCTGAACCGCTCACGTGACGCAGCCGTCGCGTGAAAAAAACCCAAACTCAATTGTATTTTTGAAAATCGCCCGCTATGCCGCGCTCGCACCACGCACAGTAAGTGAGCCTTCATTGGTCTACACCACACGCACGCCCCCATATAATCGCGGCCTGCTAATTTCATACTAGTTGCTTAGGCAGCTAAGTGCAGCTTTTCACACTAGAAAAATCCCTTGTAAATTAGTGTAATGTTAATATGCAGTATATAGTGCAGATGTAATCAATGCTTCCAAAATGTTACATTTAAAGTCTTGAAATTACTTTATTGTATCTCAAATTGCATTGCATTAAACTCATGGCTTTCTACTCCTAAATGTTTTCTGATCTAGCCCATTTAGAGAACTATGTGAATAGAACATATCTAGTCTCTCTCTCTCTATGGTTAATGAGTGGCTCCTTTGAGGGCTCAGTGGCTACACATATGTACCTTGAAGTATATCAAGTTGGTCACCACTGCTTAGGGCTGGCTGGGAGTATGGCGGTTTCAGTACACTGTGTGTATACGTGGGGCCTCTGACCACCTCTGGAGCTGGCATCTCCTCCTGCTACCACGCAATGACGGGCCTTGATGATGCATCATCACATGATGCCACCTGATGCACGGGGCCTCTTGGCCACCCTTGTATCATGTCGCCAAGAAGATGCATTGTCACGTAGTAGCAGGAGGAGATGCTGGAACTTAGAGGCCCTGCCCCAGCCCAACTCCATTTAAATGTTTTGGTGGTTAAGAACCACAACATTTAACCTGTGATTATGGAAGCTGGGCCAGGGGAGATTGCAGGGCCTCTACAAGCGCGAGGACAGGTATCCGGCCGCTCCTCCTTCTCTTACCGTGCACCCCAAAACTGGAACAACCTACCAGAGACTCTTACATCCACCACCAGTCTAAGTTCTTTCAAATCTAAGGCTGTCACACATTTTAATCTGGTCTGTAACTGTTTCATTCGCCTATAATATAAATTATCTTTAACTGTGCATGCAATGTCTTGTATATAATGTATACCCTGCTCATTATGTAACTGTATTTGTAACCATGTATTATTTGTCTTAACTCTGTGCCCAGGACATACTGAGAGGTAACTCTCAAGGTATTACTTCCTGGTAAAATATTTTATAAATAAATAAATATTTGCATCGCCGGCACCGTCATCAAGCCGGCCCTGCCACTGCTATAGAGCATGGATGGCAAACTCCAGTCCTGAAGGGCCACAAATGGCCTGGTATTAGAGATATCCCTGCTTCAGCACAGGTGGCTCAGTCAGTACTGTGCTGAAGCAGGGATAGCCTTATAACCCGACCTGTTGGTGGCCATTGAAGACTGGAGTTGGCCACACCTGTTGTAGAAGATAACAAAGTTCATTACAAAGTTTATTAACAAAAATGTTGTATAGCAGATATAGCCAGGTCCCCTCTGGGAGTCCCCCTTGTTTCCCTTCACCTCTGCTGAGTGTGGGAGGGCGGTTGCGGTGGCGATCGGATCGCCAGAAGCTCCGGCAGCTCCCTCTGCAGAGTGTCGCCATTTTGTGTATCTCATCGCGCATGCGCAAAGTTGGCGCAGAGCAGCCCCTTAGGCTGGTGGCCATGTCAGGGGAGCGCACGCATGCACAGAAGATAGAGCAAGCGGCAGTCAGTACAGGGAAGATGCTCCATGGGGACTACAGCCCCCAGCATGCAGAGGGGCATGCCCGGGTACCTATACACCAGTGCACCAACCATTTAGACCTGGACTAGTGGGTAGCACTCTCTCACACATTGGGGTTGGGTGTGGGACTCTTTGGGACACGGTGGTGGGTTACGGCCCTGTGAGGCTTGATGGGTAGCTGTAACTAGTAGCATTATTATTATTACCATTATGATATGGTCATCAGTTAAGGTTATTGTTATTTTATACAGTGTGTGTGTGTATTAGTAAATTTGGTTCCTGAGAGGGGCTCCTCCTACTACGTTGGGATCCCTCTCAGGTGGAGGCACTGCACCGAGATTATTGTTGCTATATCACCCCGGGCTCCCCGTGGCGGAGGCTTGAGATCTCCGTGAGCCAACAGGTAATGCCAGCACCAGTAGCCTCTCTACACTAGGGGGAAAGAGAGCTACACATACAGTATGTGATAATATATCATCATTTCACAATTAACTATAAAATCATACCCCAAAAGTTTGGATAGTAGATAATTTCATAGCTCACATTTCATCGTAGTCTAATAAATGCTAATGAAGGCAAAATATGTACAGTAGATGTAGTTTCAATTAGATTACAAATATGTAAAGCATAATAATATAGGTATATAAGATCAAACCCAGTTTAACTCTACGTGTAAATTATGAGCTACATTCGAATACAACATTTCATGAAAAACATTGTGCAGGTTATCTTTCTCTTTGTGTTAATTAAATCTGCCAGCCTTGAGAGGTCTTTAACCTCTGCACCTAACAGTCAGCAAGCAAAGGAAGTTATACAGTTAGCACTGGCACAAGATGTTACAAGAGAGAAATGTTACATCAAATAAGATTGTGAAGTATCATCATAAAAGTCCCCTATAATGTAACAGCAGGTTTTAATATATGTTGTTTTACACACATTGCAGTGCACTGTGCAATATATTAGCATGTTACAAAAATAAAAAAAAGATAATTTCTAAGGAGAAATAAAACTAAATAAAATTAAAGCAGAGTGCTGAGTATTTTAAAGCATTCTTTGATTTGCTGTGATAAATTAGTGGGGGCAAAGAAATGTGTTTAATAGGGTATCCTTATACCATTCCCCTTATGCCATGAGGGATCGTACTTCAGAGTCTCTTATTATGACGTTCTGGGAACGTCATGCAATTAATGCTCATTTTCTAGGGAGAGATTGTGTTAACTATTCGTATCACTGGGGGCTGGTCACAGCGGTGTGTTTGCAACCCCAGCGATCTCGTGGTCCCGATCCTGGATTACCGCTGCCCTTCTGGTACATGAAGAGTTAATTTAAATTCTTATATTTAATATCTAAATTCTCCTAACATTTGTGGGAGCCTGTACACTTTACCTGCGCTCCTCCCTTTATGAAGTATACTGCTGGTAAAAGGACTGGCCTTACATATATGGAAAACAAAAGAACAGAGCCTGCGCTCCTACCAATTTGGGCTCAAATATACTAGTGACGTGTTTACATTTAGAACCTACGTCTGTGTGACACGGGAGTCATTTGGAGTTGCGTATTTGAACAAAACATGGTTCAAGCCGCCAACCTCGTCAAGGTGAACTCCGTTTAACAGGTACTTACACTGAATATATGCAATTTTGTATTGTCTTGTGCACTAAACTAAGCACATGATTATAGTCTTTGTGCACTACAGAGAATATATTGTCAGTAGCTGACGACTATCGGTACCACACAATATCCCTACCCATTAGGGTCAAACTGGACCGAAATAGCCCTTTAAGTGGTTGTGTGTGGTATGTGTCCGTTATTAGCTTTCCTTTATTTTAATTGATTTTATATTTTTGTGTGTGTGTGTTCATTTGTTGTTGCATATACTTAATAAAAGATTTTAATATATGGATTTGGAGTGGCTATATATGGGATCTAATTATCCCACGGATTGAATACTTCCGGCCACTATACCACTAGTTATCATTGGTTAATATTGAGTGCAGTCAGGTGTCTTTGTTGGTTGATTCCTTATAACCTTTTTTTGTATACATACATGTATCCCTTGTGCACCTATTAACCTTTACTGTTCCTAATTGTATTAGGAGAGCATTAGGTACCTTTCTTGTAAAAGTTTACAAGCTTCCACAAATGATAGGCCAATTATTTTCCTTGCTTCATACTCCATAAGGGCATTTAATCACGATGTTACTGATACATTGCGCCATAGGGGGAGGTTTTTGGCTCGCCTGGTTTCTGCTTTACTGAGCAGTTCTCCAATTCTCCAATTTGCATAAAGGTATAATACACCTTATTGTCAGTCTACACTTCACCCTCCACTGAACAGCAAGTGAGTGTCTATGGCTGACAGAAAGTGGAGATGTGTAAGTTTTAATATTTTACACTGGGGTATTGGTGCACCCACCGTTCACCTGTATAATAGGGGAACTCTGATACTGACTTTGGCCAACTTTTAATTGCACTAAATCACAAAAGCATATGCTTCATTTATTTAATCCCTTCAGGGCACTTTCACATATTTCACAAAGTTTAGTCCACATGACAATAAGAAATTACATATATTCAGTGTAGGTACCTGCAGGGCCACCGACAGGGGGGGAGAGCCGGGACAGGTGTCCGGGGTCCGGTGGCTGCGGGGGGCCAGGCTGCTAGTCCTGTAGTTGCTGCCAGGCCTGGCTCTCCCCCAGCTGCGGGCCTCCCTCACAGACTGTCCCACGCTGAGCTTCTGATGCTGGTGTGCAATGGGCCTTTCTGATGTTGGCACGCGCCAGAAGCAAGCTGGGTTGTCGAGTTTTTATATATATTTGGGGGTTGTATTTTTTTTAATATGTATTTGGGGGGTTGTGGGTGTCGCAACTTCCGGCGTGAGCCGACTTCACAGAGCCCGGCGTGAGACAGTACAGGAGAGAGGCAGACAAGCAGCTGGGGAGACGTCGGGCTCAGCGGCAACAAGAGGCCCGACCAGCACCAGCCAGGCCGTCCCGCAGCCACCGCCAGGATAGTGAGGGAGAGAGGCAGCAGCTGGGGGTCGGCAACTTGCAGAGAGCCACACCCCTCCCCTTCCTAGCCACCGACAGGACAGTGAGGAAGAGAGGCCCAATGTAAGTGTACAGTGTACAGTACAGGCATACCCCGCTTTAAGGACACTCACTTTAAGTACACTCGCGAGTAAGTACATATCGCCCAATAGTCAAACGGAAGCTCACGCATGCGCCTGTCAGCACGTCCTGAACAGCAATACTGGCTCCCTACCTGTACCGAAGCTGTGCACAAGCGGGGAGACTACAGAGCCTGTTACAAATGCGTTATTTACATCATTTATGCACGTATATGATGATTTCAGTACAGTACATGTATCGTAAGTGGGAAAAGGGGAGTGTTTCACTTTAAGTACATTTTCACTTTACATACATGCTCCGGTCCCATTGCGTACGTTAATGCGGGGTATGCCTGTATACTGTACACAGTATACAGTACAGTATATAATGTAAATGTAAGTGTACAGTATAAGTCTGAGCGCCGGGGGGGAACGAGCGGCCGGGGACAGGGGGAAGGAGCGCCGGGGACAGTGAGCATGGGGACAGGGGGGATGTAGGGGGGGACAGTGATGAGGGGTGCAGGGGGGGACAGTGATGAGCGGTGCAGGGGGGGAGAGTGCAATTGGGTGCAGGGGGGGAGAGTGATGAGAGGTGCAGGGGGGAGAGTGATGAGAGGTGCAGTGGGGGGGAGAGTGATGTGAGGTGCAGGGCGGAGAGTCATGTGAGGTGCAGGGGGGGGAAGTAATGTGAGGTGGAGGGGGGAGAGAGTCATGTGAGGTGCAGGGGGGGGAAGTAATGTGAGGTGGAGGGGGAGAGAGTCATGTGAGGTGCAGAGAGGGAGAGTCATGTGAGGTGCAGGGGAGGAGAGATGTGAGGTGCAGGGGGGACAGTGATGTGAGATGCAGTGGGGGGGAGTGATGTAAGGTGCAGGGTGGGAGAGTCATGTGAGGTGGAGGGGGGGAGAATCATGGGGAGGTGCAGGGGGGGAAATAATGTGAGGTGCAGGGGGGGAGAGTCATGTGAGGTGCAGGGGGGGAGAGATGTGAGGTGCAGGGGGGAGAGTGATGTGAGGTACAGGGGGGGGAGAGTGATGTGAGGTACAGGGGGGGGGGAGAGTGATGTGAGGTACAGGGGGGGTGGAGAGTGATGTGAGGTACAGGGGGGGAGAGTGATGGGAGATGCAGGGGGGAGAGTGATGTGAGGTGCATAAGGGGGAGAGTGATGTGAGGTGCAGGGGGGGCGGGTGATGTGAGGTGCAGGGGGGGGAGAGTCATGTGCAGTGCTGTGAAGGGGGGGAGCGGAGCTTAACGGGGGAAACAAAGCTGGCAATGGGGGGGGGGGTGGAGCTGGGGAGGGGAGCAGAGACAGAGGGGGAGCGGGAAGATTAAATCCCGGGCAATGCCGGGTATATCAGCTAGTATACAATATAATAGAAACACTGCATATCAAAAACCATTGTCTGCTTCAAAGCAACACCAGATGAAGAGGCATGAGCCCTGAGATGTCATACTACTGCCTCGTTCTGCCACTTTATCTTTTATTGTTATTATGATTGTCTATATTACTATTTCAGTTTTGTGTATGTATATTTTATTCAATATTTCTTTGTAGATTTTTTCTTATATAGTACAATATAATGTTTTCATCTAATGATCAGATAGAGCTTCCAAGAACAGAACTTCTGAACTGAGAAGAGTCAGGACCTTCTTTAGCCAACGCGTATATATGGTATGTTTTTTTGCCAACCTAATCGCTAAATTGTATTTACGTAGCAACTTTACATTTTTCTATTCCAATGACTCCCTGATCTCCGCATCCACATGAAAGGGTCAGCTATCTTCATTCTTGTTCTCTTCTACTTTATCTTGTCAATATGAATAACTCTGTTCTTTATTCAACTCATAACTAATATGCTCCTGATGGACATACTCATTCCTCTAATACCCAATCATAGTTAAACTCACAACCACACTTTCCCTACTCCTTCACTTGCTCCTCACCTGTAGATGAAATCCCACAATCAGTTCCTCTTTGAATCATGTCCCTTTATATCTTAAACAGTACAATTACTCCTATCACATGTATAAACCTACAACATCTGTCTTGAAATCCTACCATGGAATGAATAGGTTCAGACGTAAACATCAACTGCACATGGGGATCATGGTGACAAATAAGCTCAGATGCTTTTATTAGATCTTTCCACAGCCTCTTCATCAGGGGTAGGAAATGTTGTCTTCTGTCTGCACCCCTGATCTAATAAAAGAAAGCACCT
Organism: Ascaphus truei; assembly: GCF_040206685.1. Lineage (NCBI taxonomy): Eukaryota > Metazoa > Chordata > Amphibia > Anura > Ascaphidae > Ascaphus > Ascaphus truei. The sequence continues at coordinate 29,056,907 of NC_134489.1, forward strand.
GAGTTTATTACAAATATGAAAAAAGTGTACCATTCATTTCCATAGAGACTTGAAAAATGGCCTTACATGTTCTTCAACATCCTTACTCTTTTACTAACTGTTGACAAGTTGGACAACTGCTTCAATGCAAAGGTTGAGTCTATTCCATTTGCTGACCCTGCTACTGTTAATTCCCTTTCTTCACGTTCTTGAGTTTATTTGTATTCACAAGAAAGCTGTATGATGGTTCTCCTCTTCCCTCTCCCCCCTCCTGTTTCTCCTGTACTGATGTACAATAGCAGGCTTCATAGTTCCAATGTTGTAGGGTAGGATGGGAAGTTTTTTTTGTTTTCAAATTCTGCACAAACACTGCCATTGTATCCTATGTGAACTCTTCGATATTCTGTGTCATAGTGAATATGTTACGTTTTCTGGGAGAACGGTGAAGCCTGCTACATCTGTATCTATGTATTCCTTCTCATTGTCCATTTCACTATCTCTTGGTTAGCTCCAGGTCTCTACTTTGTGACCTCTCATTTTTCTCCCTGTACGCTCCCGATGGATTAACCACTAATTTGGTTATCTGTGCATGAAGCTAACACGTAGATTAACTGTCACATTTCTTATCAACTTCAATGTTTCTATATTACACATTTACTCAAAACTTGAATGAAGTGTCTGTCCTTCTCCCCTCAGTGCAAGATGCTGCAACAGACTGTGCTGCTGCTGACACTGTCAGTAATTGGGGGATACTGTGCCACATGTGGTGAGTTGTTACATGCAGATAAAACTATTTACCAAGGTAAAAACCAAACTGTGGAGGACGTGGCCATACCGATGTATCAGTTTTCATTGTCCCCTCTGCGGGGATATTTAACTATATTCTGCTCCAACACCGCCATTGAAGTCTATGGAAACGTTGTGATCTTCAGCATTATAACAGGATATGTTGTGTTATCTAGGGGAATAACCCACTAAGGGGGGGATTTTGGTCCGAAGACGGTCAGAACAGCTGTTTTAGAAACTTGTGAAGCTCTATATAAAAACATATTTTCTGATGCCACATTTTAACAAGCCTATGTGAACTGTAATTATTACTCTTGACTTTGTATGTCTCTTCAGGAATATCAACATGAGGTTCTAGTTTTTACGGGGAGTCGTAAAAAATATCTTTCATGTCATCTTATGATAATAAATATATAAGTGTAGCAGAGTCCCCCCCCCTTACCTCCGGTGAGGGGGAACTGCTTCAATGCCCGCTGGAGCTCCGCATCGTATCGAGAGTACGGGGGTGGCTTGCTCCCTTAGGCCCCAGCTAGGCCCTGAGTCATCCCAGCGGAGTGTTGCAGGGAAGGCCCCAGATTGGGCCATTAGTGTATTATAGTTCTTTTGCACTGGTGACAGGACGGCCACGCGGTGCCCTGCGGCCTGCGACCAGGTCACAGGATCCAGGACATTCAAGTGAGACACTCAAGATGGAGCTCACCCACGAGGCAGATAAGGACCCTAAAGAGCAAAGGGATTGATGTCGGAGGCCTGCTGCGTGAGACCTGACTGTTCCTTACCTCTGTGATTGGTTCCTGTGAGGGGTTATCCCACCAACCCTGGGATCCCTCATAGGTGGAGGCACTGCACTAATAAGGAGAAAGAGCTCACCCCAGGCTCCCATCGGTGGAGGCTTAGGCCTCCTGTGAGCAAACAGGTATAGCAGCATGCCTAGTTTCCCTTAGACATAGGGATAAGGGCCTACATTTGGAAGCACTGCTGAGATTCAGACCTGGGGTGCCCGATATAGCAGAACAATATTTAGGGAACCATGTTTGTACCCTCCAAACAAGAAATCCATCATTGGGCCGTGGAGTTCCAAGAATTTCTCCGTCGCGGTGGGGGATGTCCCGCCCGGTACGCCCCCAAAGCAAGTCTGCACCTCACTAAGGTGGTTTCCTGGTTTAGCCGGAGCCCGGCCCCTAGGCTGAAAGTTGGACTCTACCTACCATTGGAGTATAGTCATAGTTGCAGCTGGCAACAAATTATGTGAAGATGATGGACCCCAGGCCCTGCATTTTCCGGAAGCCCTGCCCAAGGGTTGCCCGTTGATTTATCCAGACCTACCTATACCAATGGTGGTTTTCAGTCTGGGACCCACACCCGAGGTACCTTCGAAGGTTGAATTACTACACCTCGCCGATAGCCCCAGACAGAACGAAGCGAATCCAGGGCCAGCTCACAGCGGGCGGTTGGAGTGCCATTGTCGACGCCCGTATTGGAGGCACTAATATAGAGGAAGTATTACAGAGCTTGGCTGACAAGATTGCGCAGTCCTCCCAGGGTCATCACTATCGCAAGTTGAAAGCCTTCTCTGGGGTGCAGCCCACGCCAATGGGAGAAGAGGCATTTGCGGAGTTGAGACCATGTGGTGCAAGTGCTGCCAGAATGGACTTGCATGGACGCTATCAAGATACAGCAAATCGTGGATTGTCTGAGGCCCCCGGCCGCCAACATAGTGCAATTATATCATGACTGCCTTGAAGAGGCCGATGCCCAAGATCTGATTTGGGCCTTAACCAAAGCCTATGGCACTAAAGACGACCCCATTGCGTTGTTGACACAGCTTCACGCTCACAAGTAAACGGAGGGGGAAGAATTATCCAAATTTCTTTGATGGCTGCAATTGGCACTGTGGACCCTGGTCAACAAGAAGGTCATCCGCGTGGTGGAACTAGATGATTATCGCACCCCTGGAGCCATGGCCTTCACCATGTATTCAGCAGAAGTGCCGTCCACATCCTCGGATAGTGCCCCTGCGCCTACTCCCGCAGAAAATACCCCATTGGATGTCTAAAATCGAGTAGGACCCGCGGCCATAGTAAGAGTACTAGTGGAGGGCATCTACTCTTCTGCATGGCTTGACTCTGGGTCACAAGTGACCATCATCTACTGCCCATTTTATGTCCTGCACCTCAAGCATCTGCCTATGCAGTCGGCGGAAAAGATGAAATGGTGGGGCCTTAGCAGCAAAGACTACCCCATTGATGGCATGATTCAAGTGTGGTTGGACATAACGCAGTTCAATGCCAACAAATCCCACCCCATGGAAGTAGAAGCCTTGATATGTCCCGAGCCCCGGGAACATCCAAATTCCCCCATCATATTGGGGACCAACGCGAATGTGGTGAGATCCCTTATCCTGGTCTATCTGCAAGAAGCAGGGGTACTACCCCTATCATCTCTATGAATTCACCCCGTATTCAAAGAGGAATGCCATAGAATCTCTGCCCAAGAAGGATTTGGACAGTTCTTCAACCTGGAGAAGGGGTTGACAGAGATTCCACCAGGGGGAGTGAGGCACATGGCCGCTGAACCTAACTACCCGGGACGCGACGAGGCCGACTGGTACTTTTCATTAGAGACCACACCCGAAGAGGATGCCAAGAGAGGGTTCAAGGTGGTACCAGAAACGAAAGAGTGGAAGTCTGCACTTCCTCACCAGTTCAAGGTGGCGATACAGAATATCTCGCCCCACCCTATATGGTTTGATGTTGGGCAAGCACTGGGTCGGATATACCTGGTTACTCTAATAGAATCCCGGCGCATGTGAACACGGCTACTGTACAAAAAGCCCCTACCGGTTTGCAGTTCGACTTCGGGGAATCGACCTTGCCCGTGTTGTGGAAGAAACAGCTAAGTGACAAATTGGCGCAGCGCCAGTAGGTGTTCTCCACCAGTGAGATGGATGTGGGCTGCAGCAAGAGTGCTCAACACACGGTCCAATTGAATGATGCCATGCCATTCTGGGAGCGTTCCAGATGCATAGCTGCCAGAGATGTGGAGGACGTGAGGGACGTCCTGAAGGAGATAGAGACGGCGGGCATCGTAACGGAGTCCCGTAGCCCCTATGCCTCTCCTATTGTGGTAGTACGGAAGAAGAATGGGTCCATTCGCCTATGCGTGAACTACTGCACCCTGAACCGCCGCACGATCCCAGACCAATATACCTTGCTGCGGATTGAAGAGATCCTCAGCGCCTTATCAGACAGTCAGTGGTTTAGTTTTCTGGACCTGAGGTCTGGATACTACCAGGTGCCTATGGGCCCCGAAGACCAGGAGAAGACAGCATGTGTCTTCCCCCTCGGGTTTTACCAGTTCACCTGGATGCCCCAAGGTATTTGTGGTGCACCACAACATTCCAGAGCTTATTGGAAAAGACCATTGGTGATATGAATCCCCGGGAATGTCCAGTCTACCTAGACGATATCATTGTGTTCGGAAGAACACTAGAATAGGAAGAAGAGCGCCTTCTGAAGGTTCTGGACCGACTCGGAAAAGAAGGCCTGAAGTTGTCCTTGGACAAATGTCACTTCTGCTGCACTTCGGTCACCTATGTAGGTCACATAGTGTCCGCCGTAGTGAACTGGCCCAGACCAGATAATGTGAGGGAGCTACGATCCTGCGGTTTTGAAGACACTACCGCAGATTTGTAGAGGGGTACTCCAGCAAGGCCAAAGTCCTCAACAACTTGTTGAAAATCTACCCAGAGGAACCTCGGCAAAAAGCCACAACTCCACGACCACCGTTCGGGGACAAGTGGACATCCGTCTGCGAGAAGGCATTCACAGGGCTCAAGAAAAGTCTCACTGAAGCCCCTGTCTTGGCCTATGCCGATCCGGAGCAGCTGTAATCCTGCATGTGGATGCCAGCTTCAACGGGCTGGGAGCTGTGTTACATCAATAATATACCTGCCGGCCTCCGCCCAGTAGCGTATGTGAGTCATAGCTTGACGCCGTGTGAACAAAACTATCCAGTTCACAAACTGGAATTTCTAGCACTCAAGTGGGCTGTAGTCGATAAAATACACGATTAACTTTAAGGGTCTCCTTCGAAGTGCGAACCGACAACAACCCATTGATGTACATCTTGACTTCCGCCAAATTGGATGCCACCGGCCACAGATGGTTGGCTGCCCTGTCTAACTGTCAGTTCATGCTAAAGTACAAGCCAGGGCCATTGAACATCTGAGCTGATGTTCTGTCCAGAAGGCTTGGGCTGAGTGCAATGCCAGACGATGGCCCATGGGAAGAAATTCCTGGCCCTGGGATTTGAGCAATGTGCTCAACCGCAGCAATCATGGAGGGCAAAGTAGCCTTCTCTGAACTAAGGGTAGCGGACTCATTGGGGTGTCAGTCAAAGGCAATTCCTGCAGCATACTGCCATCCAGAAGGCATGTCACACAAGATACCATAATGAGATTTAAAGAGTTGGTAATACACCAGTTGCAAGACCTGGTAGCCAAAGCCATACGTCGAGCCATCCAAGAAAACAATTCTTCCTTAGTGAAGTGTACTCCCAGTGACATGGTCATCGTCATCATGAGGGAGTGGGACAAGTTCCGCTTGGACCGTGGCCTTCTCTACCGGGTTGTCCCCTATCACAACTATCCAGATAGGAGACAACTCATCCTGCCCAGAAGCTTGCAGTACCATGTCCTACGATCTCTGCACGATGATCACGGACTGGGACTGGACAAAACATTTTGACTAGTAAGAGACAGGTGCTTCTGGCCCAAGATGCAGGAATCAGTGGAACGCCATTGTCGGAGGTGTCTGCAGTGCATACAGCGAAAAACACTGCCAACACGCGCAGTCCCAATGGGCCATTTAAAGAGCTCTGGTCCCATGGACCTAGTTTGCATGGATTTCCTCTGCATCGAGACAGACTCAAAGGGTATCGGGAATGTCTTCGTAGTGACAGACCATTACACCCAATAGGCTCAAGTGTTCCCTAAGACCATAACGCTCTCACAGTAGCCAAAGTACTGTGGGAGAAGTACTTAATTAATTCCGGGTTTCCTAATCGGATGCACTCCGATCAAGGGAGAGACTTTGAGAGTAAGTTAATTAAAGAGCTTCTAAACCTACTCAAAATCGAGAAGTCTCGTATGACTCCCTATCACCCCGAAGGAGATGTTCTGCCAAAAAGGTTCAACCGAACTCTACTGGATATGCTAGGCACCCTGAGGTTCTCCGAGAAGGCCAGCTGGAGCAAATATGTCGAGCCTCTAGTGCATGCATACAATTGCACCAGGCATGTACACACCCTATTTCATGATGTTCGGCAGAGAGGTGCGACAACCTGTGCATATTCATCTCCGAGTATCCACCGATAGGGTAACAAACATGACTCATTACAAATATGTGCAACGGCTCCAGGAAACCTCCATAGAGCGTACCAGTTGGCGGAAAAACACACCACCAAGCTGAATGAGAATAACAAGCGGAGGTATGACCATAAGTCCGCCATCATGAATTTCAGCCTGGAGAAGCAGTTCTCTTTAGGAATGCCAGGAAAGCATACGTTAGCGGACCGCTGGCGAGAAGCTCCTTTCGAGGTAGAGTCACAGATGCTGGGCCTCCCTGTTTATCGTATCTGAGATGAAGATGGCAGGTTAAGGGTCTGGCATCGAAATCACTTGCAACTTATTCCCCAAGTGGGGGAAAGTGAAGCTGAACCACCCTCAGTAGTGCTGGAAAGTGAACTGGAGGAGTCCAGCGAGACCCCTGATGCTGTAACAGCAAATGATCTGGATCCCTTGGACCTCTGCCACCACAAACAGAGACTGGTGTGCACCACCAGAAAAAGTAGCGGGTAATGGGCATGTCCCCCATGTACCCTTAAGTGTGGCTTAAACAAGCCGACACTTGACCCAAGGAGTCAGAATTTCGTACCCACTAGAGACTATATAGCTCCAGATTCACACGTTATGAGAGGGCCAGGGCCTCAAGCCGATGGTAGCCTCTCCACCCAAGAAGATGTCAGAGAAGAGCTTCAACGGAGTCAAAGAGTGAGACACCTTCCAATGAGAATGGCGCATGATTCATTAGAGGCACCTTACTATGAGTCTCAGCAGCTGTCTCGGAGCAGGTTTGCCTCTGTTATGACCATGCTCAATGAACTGTTTAACTTGGTTTAGATGTATTGTACATAGTTAAGTTGTATGTATGATATGCATTTTTCATTATATAAGATTCTGTTTATAGTATGTTGTTCCCAAGCGGGAACGTTGGATTCTCCGCCAGGGGTAGTATGTAGCAGAGTCCCCTTCCTTACCTCCGGTGAGGGGGAAATGCTGCAATGCCCGCCGGAGCTTCGCGCCATATCGGGAGTGCGGGGGTGGCCATCTTGTGCAGGCGCGCATGCGCAGAGTGCGGTGGCCATCTTGAGATGGCTCTGCAAGATGCAGCGCAGGACTACAAGTCCCAAGATCCTCTGGGGGTGGGATAATCACATGGGGCAGTCTCAGCCAATAGGGCTCTAGCAGCAGAAGGGATAGGATATCCCCTGCAGCCAGAGAGCCCGCGATCAGTCTGACGGAGGGCGGCAAGAGAGCAGGTAGTGTCCAGGAAGAAATGCCCCTTGACTAGGCCTAGGCTTGCCCCCTTAGGCCCCAGTAGGCCCTGAATCACCCCAGCAGGGTGCATGTTGGCAAGTACCTTTCCCACTTTAGTCGGTTATATTGTTCAAGCTTTGATAGTATGGCTAAACCCACCAGCACAAGGACCACTAAAAATCATCTTGAACACACCCACTACCCACCCTGCCACTTTGAGGCAGTGAGATGAGGATTTCAGGGAAGATTGCTGTGTGTTTTTTAAATATATCTTTTTACATGTACCTTATTCAAGCTACGGGGACCCCGGTTTGTGAGATTTCATTTGAAATTCCTTTACTAAAATCGGGCGCCAGAGCCAGCCTCACTCTGGTGGCTAATAGAAAACGTGTGACATCACTTGTGACATTGCAACTTCTGATTGGGTAACCCCGCAGCCAGTTTAGTTTTCCCTTGCCAGTCGTTGCAAAAGTAACAACTTGAAATTTCTCTGCAATTGCGCGGTCCCATGAGTTTTAAGTCCTGTGTTTGAGCTCCATGGGACCCTTTGGATCATTTTTGTAGATAAAACTTGATTTTTTGGGAGGGGAATTGGTGGAATTGCTTCTTTAACAATGTTATGTTGTATCCCAACCACACCGTGGAGCACTTAAATTATTGTCATATTATAAATACATTATAATAGTTTTTAGCATACTGTGCAGTAAATCAAAACAATTAAAATACAAGTGGACAGCACATTTTTAAAGTTACTTTCATTTCCCGTGTTTTTGGTGAAACTCACATATATATGGCAATTATTTGTGTAGATCATGCTTCCATTTCTGAGAAGAAACAGAACATTCTAAACTTGTTGGCCTGCTGGGATGAGGATAAAGAACAAAGCTACAAGCCGAATTCCTTCTACCCAACTGGTGGTTATGACTATAGATACAGGAACTGCAAGGAAATCAAACGTTTACAAGAGGCAACCAAAGGTGGGTGAATCTGCCTGCTCCCCTGAAGGTGCAATACCACATCGCAAAACAACCTTTCTTAAACCATGTAACAATCTAATTATCTTCTTGTACTAATCTAACCATGCTAAAAGCAAAGATTTCACTTTTATGGAAATTAGTTATTAATTGTGTTTCTTAGGGTCGTCTGGAGTGTTTCCTTCACCCATATCCCACCTTTTTCTGATACGATAACCACTAAGGATAATGAGAGGGGAAGGGGCTTTGCCTGTTCAAATTCTTATTGAGCACACAGAGATATCAGACAAAAAGTCTAAGCTCAATGTTTACCAACTAACTTTAAAAACACTTATAGATGTAAAATTTTGGGGAAGGAGGCATTCATCCTCCGGGCGTAACCCCTTAGATATGTCACTGGCATTACTTCACTTCGGTCCTAGTAAAGATTGCCCATTTGGGATCTGAACTACCCTGCACCTCATTGTACTTCAACTCTTAGAGATGTAACCAGACTTACTGTTCCCAGTCTCGGGGCAAACCGCAAGATCCCACCCGTGGGAAAACATGGCTTACCTGGAATATTTCTTCTGCCGTTCCTGCTGCGGTGAAGTTGATTTTTTTTAAATTGCAATTTCAGTTTCTAACCACCAGGCGGCACAGTGAATATCTTTGTTTCTGAGTGGCCGCATTGAGGCTAGTGCACAGTACAGCATACAGGTGGTCCTCGTTTACCCACGTCGACGGATGTCTTATCCGGCGCCGCATAACAGTCCACCGCACGCATTATCCGACGCCGGACCTGCTTATCCGATGGTCACCGCTGCCGATTAACATGGGACCTTAAATCCGACAGTCCGTTAACCGACGGCGGTTAGCGAGACGCATTCCGTCGGAAAAGCGAGGGCCGCCTGTATTGCAGTATTTACTCTAAATAGTTTGGATTTTTGGCACTAGTTTTACCAAAATCAGATTTCAGTGTGCGGATCGGAAGGCAGAGTGGGCAAAAAAAAAACTCAGCCAAAATATCGGAATCCGCCCCGCATGGATTTCATGAAATCCACCATCGGATGTTATCTTGAATCTGAGTCCGAATTCTTACAAATCGAGAAAGAGAGCGTTGAGTTGACAAGTCTAAAGCACCTTGTGAGTACAGATGGGAGAACCTGTCTGATTCCGTTCTGCGGATTTCCTCCTCATCAGTGGTCCAATCAGATCCACTGCCTGAAAATCCAGAGTCAGATTATGTCATCTAAATCAGAACTGAATCCTGGGAATCCGGCACTGCGGTCCGACCCTGCAGCTTCTGCAGAATCCGTGGCCGGAATCCGTTCCGCAGATTACGCGGAGTTCGACAAAAAAACCCCACAAATGATTTATTTTGCCACTGCTGCTTCCTGACAGTTCCGCACACGATCTGGTGAGGAAAGGGGACAGGGTGTGTGGGAGGGAAGGGACTGGGAGAGAGGGAGAGGGAAAGAGAGAGATAGATATAAAGATAAATAAAAAAATTATTTTAGGAGGAAAGCGAGAGAAAGAAAGATTAGAAAGAGAGAAAGAAAGGTAACAAAAATTCATTAGAGACAGAAATAGAGAAATAGAGAGTGAGAGGGTTGTTTGTTTTATTTTGTTCTTTTTGAAAAAAAAATAATGGATTGGTGGCAGCCAGGGCAGGCGTGGCTGTTCCCGTGCCCCTCCTGTGAGACTGCGGAGGAATTTTTCTGATTTTGGCTCAGTTGGCAGTGATGGGCGGAGCAGCAAGGGCAGCAGTTGGTGTATCAGTGGATTTTCTTCCTGGTACCAGCCATCAGAGCAGTCGTAGTACTGTGGCTGTGGCAACCTTGGTTGTGAGTGCACCACAGGAACCTGCTGTCCAGCCTGTGTCAGAGGAACAGGTTGTGTTGGCCATTAGTTCTGTCTTAGGCCGTGATTATACCACAAACCGCCACGCGACGTCGCGTGGCTGTAATCAAATTAAAGTAAACATACCTCGCGTGCCGCGCATACTGCAAAGCATCAGCCGCATGAAGAGACTTTCAAAACTGTTTTCATGAGGGGACGGCCGCTTCACGTGAGGCCGCGCCTCCGCCACGCCTTCGCCACGCCTCCCTGTCTCCTCTTCTCTTCTCTCCCTTGTATGTTCAAGATGCCGCCTGTCGGCAGCGCAGGGTAACGTCACCGGATCACGCTTCCGCTCAGCGGCATCTGGTATAATCAAGGTCTAAGAGGAAGCAGATAGGACAGAGGATTTGTGGGCTATTTATTGGAGACAGCAAAAGACAGGGGTGCCCAATGCTACATCAAATGGACAAGGCATATATGGTAATAAGTACAAAGTTTAAATACTTCAATAATAATAGTAATAACTTGGTTATTTAGTTAAACCCTTTGGCCAAAGCGTCGTAAGCCTGCATACCAAACGTCAAGATATAACCAGTAACGCAGGTCCTAACACTAAAACTGTGAACCCTTCCTGTTACCTCTGTATGAGGGGAAGCAACTGCAATGAGTCTTGTCCCTTCAACAAGATGCCAGAACCTCCCAAGTTAAAAAGGTGGGGAGGGGCGAGCTTGGGGGGAGGTGCCATGTACCTCCATTTAACTGTTACCAGTCAGAAATGGATTAACACACACATTCCCAGGTAGCTCAAACTCCTACATCCACCACATCATGAATATATATATTTATGCCAAAATGAGTGCTACTGAGCGTGGCAAATGTATATAACAAAAGATAGGGGCGCCAAATGCTACATCAAATTGACAAAACATATACTGTATGGTAATTAATTTCTGACTGGTAACAGTTAAATGGAGGTACGTAGCATTCAGTTAGCAACTGATACAAAGATTCATTGAATACGACCATATCAAGATGTATATTAGAAATAATTATTTAATTTTAGTCAAATATTGGAGAGAGAGAGAGAGAGAGAGAGAGAGAGAGAGAGAGAGAGAGAGAGAGAGAGAGAGAGAGAGAGAGAGAGAGAGAGAGAGAGAGAGAGAGAGAGAGAGAGAGAGAGAGAGAGAGAGAGAGAGAGAGAGAGAGAGAGAGAGAGAGAGAGAGAGAGAGAACCAGCGCTCAAAAACAATATTAAACAGTGCAGTTAGTGAAATCAATAGTCATAATACATATATATGTGCATAGACGTATATATAGGACCACAATTTATATAGGTGACTAAACCAATGTCCACATGTAGAGTCCAGAATCAGATAAAAATAGGCATATACCAATCTGAAACAAGATCCTGTATCATGGAGAATTGCCAATATGCAGGAAGGGGGAGGGCAGCTCTTGTAGGAAGTTTTTGTTATTTATAAAAATGTTTTACCAGGAAGTAATACATTGAGAGATACCTCTCGTTTTCAAGTATGTCCTGGGCACAGAGTTATAAAAAATACATGGTTACAATAAAAGAACAGGGTTATACAGTCACTTCACAGACATTTCATGGACAGCTAAAGTAGGAAAATTGGGTACAGGGGATAAAGGGCTTGTGAGTTTCAGATAGAAATAGAGCAGCTTTAACATCACCAAACATCAGCGAACGGCAGCAAACGGCTCACGCCCTTTGGCTGCGCCAATGGCTGTGCGCCTTTGGGGCAACGCAGATGTACGCTGGAGTGAACAAAAAGATCTTTTCTTTGTGTCCCCATGGCTCATTAACATTCCAGTGGGTGGGGTTGCCGATTCAACAAAGATCAAGCACATGTTAACCCTTAGCACGCTGGTCCTGTGCAGAGGGGAGCAATTCTTTGGGGGGCCCCATCAGGCTGTGCGCCTTTGGGGCAACGCTTAAGTACGCTGAAGTAGGGGGGGCGGGAGACAAATGCCCATTTACAAGAAACAAAATATAATTGAGCATTGAATAGATCCCAATACCGGCAACTGGCTGGATGATCCGCCGTCAGCTGGAGAAATCCTCAATGGATACAATCCTATACAGCATCAGGAAATCCCCAGTGTGCCGACAACCAAGGTAGACAGAATAGCGTCCTCATAGGGTTCCGTGTGAATGCAAACACACTGGCAGCTCTAAGGACGGTAGTCTTTCTAACGTGGACGTCGGCACACTGTGGATTTCCTGCTGCTGTATAGGATTGTATCCATTGAGGAATTCTTCAGCTAACCGCAGATCGCCCAGCCGGTTGTCAGTATTGGGATCTATACAATGCTAAATTATATTTTGTTCCTTGTAAGTGGGCATTTGTCCCCCCCCCCCACTTTTTTAATAAATTTTCTTTTTTGGTAATGCACTAGGGCAGCGGTGCGCATACTGGGGGGGGGGAGGGGGCGCAAGACTTTTTTGGGGGGGTGCGCCGCAGCTCACTTACCCGGCTTCCGTGTCCACTTCTCTCAATGACAACGTGGCATCATATGATCTGACGTGACGTCACATGACCCCGAGGGCGTCATTTGACGCTGCAGGGGGGCATGGCACAGGGGGGAGAGCAGACAGGGGGGGGGGGCGCAGCTCAGGAAGTTTGCGCACCCTTGCACTAGGGTGTGTGTGCTCTGTCCTCTTGTTTATATATATATATATATCATGCTTTTTAATCGGGTGACCCTATCTTATACATTCAGGGACACAGGTCTTAAACTAAACCAGTCCGAAGATTCTAACTCTGATCTGGAAAAAAAGCTTTGGGAATGACTGAATAAACGATCAATCCTAATAGTTGACTTAAACCTCTCACCATTTCATTTTTATCTTAGTATAAAGCAGTATTAGATTCAGGGAGTTTACGTGCAGATGAGTTAACCTGTGTCCTATTCTATAGATGGGATTTACACTCTGACCACTGAAAATGGAATGACCTACCAGACATTCTGTGACATGACCACCAATGGAGGAGGTTGGACCTTGGTGGCCAGTGTTCATGAGAATAACATGAATGGCAAGTGTACATTTGGCGATCGCTGGTCCAGTCAGCAGGGAAACAATCCTAACAACCCAGCGGGTGAAGGTAACTGGGCAAATTATGCCACATTTGGGTTGCCTGAAGGAGCCACCAGTGATGACTACAAGGTATGAAGTCTTCATTTGGTGAAATCTAATTCTTTACATTGAAGTGTGGGCACGTTGTGATAAAGAAATCTATTGTAAAATATAGCAATCAGTATTAAACCCTAAACTAACCAACACTCTAGAGCCCCAAATAATCATTTTCTTAAACGATATCTCGATATACAAAAATAAAATAGAAATAAATGATGCATCTAAAATATATACAGTATATATCGCATACAGAAGAAAAGAGATCCCTCTAGTTCCCCAATATCCCATAATATGAGGCTCCTTTCAAGCACCAATTTCAGATATATTATATGTACTCACCGGTTGAGTTAAAACAGGTTACCATGGTAACCAGGTAGCATAAAATGTTTGGTGGATCAGAGACCCGTCCACCCCCGAAGAAGTTTGTGTAGAACGAAACGCACGTCGGGTTGTGATGACGTCATGGGCATCGGCTCAGTAGCGCGTCTGCAACGTAAGGTTGCAGTCAAATAATATACAGCTTCACTAGTAATATCTGAGTAACTTATACAGCAGAGCTAGCTAACAAAGATGTGAGCCACGAGGCAACCACTAGCCGATAGATAGGATGAGTGATTACAAGGCTCATCTACTATCCTTTTCAGGGTGAAGACATGGTTACATTTGTCTACAGATTTCAACTCTAATTGACTTTGACACAAATGCAGCAGCTGAATACTCCCTGGCAGTTACAATTGTTGCAATCAGCAATATTGTGAGTTTATTATCACTCTCTCTATAATACCAGCAGGGGAACACCAGTAAAAATTCACTCATTATAGTGCATATTCAGCCATCTAGCCGTTTAGGCTTTACTTATACTCAACAGCGGAGTGTATTATTATATGAAGTTAGCCAATTTAGATGTGGATTGATCAGGTGGTTACCAACATAACCATATGATCAGTTCATACTGTATATATAGACCATCAGCTCTGTCAATTTTGTGTCCTAACAGGGATATCACTGCTATATTAATTCACTGTTGCTGCAGTTTTCAAGAGGTTTATTACCTTAAATACCCTTTTTTGGACTAGATGTTGCAACAAGCAACACACTGCCCTTAATACTCACTGTGCATTTCCCACAGAATTCTTTCACAGTTCGGTTCACGTACAGTATGTATATATGTACTTTATACGTTAGGTCACTTATTAGGTCACTTATTGTAAATCACACGTAGTCATTAACAGTGAGTCGTCCCATTAAGAACAATTACTATTACTTAGGTATAACGTTTCACTATCAGCATTAGTATCTCTGACATCTACCAGAATCAGAGTTCAACTAGTGAGATATATATATATGCACTATTAAGTTGCAGTAAGGGAATTAACCCTATGCTGCTTATTAGTGATTCACTGTATATAAGCGCTAACTTAGGTTTAAACAATTGTGTTTTCTATGTGATACCATTAAATATTATTTCAATTTAGTGGAGATGGGGAAACCCTAAATAGGGACTCCATCTCTTACCAGTATTTGTGGTTACACATTTTCATGTTATAGTGAAGGCTGTGTGCGTAATAGAGGGATCTCTTTTCTTCTGTATCCTATATATATTATCTCTAATTGCCCCCCTATAGTACACCACACTATTACTCTGAGCAGAGGCCACTTTCTTTTTTCAACAATCGAAAATATTTAATCATAAATTAATAACGAGCTTAATTACAATGGAGTAGTAAAAAAAAAACTGGAACAGAGCTGCTCCTCCATAGATTAAAATGGTGATTCATGTCCCAGTTAAATAGAAAAACTGATCTGCACAGTACAGTTAGTATATAAACTAATATTGTTCAAACCAACGAGACCTCCAGCTTGTGAACACAGATGCCAAATGATAACGAAGCATCAAATAAAAAATAGAAAAAGTTCATAAATGTATGGAGAAGGAATGCCGAAATCCACTCTCAGTTGCAAACGCAATGTGAGCCGGGTCTTCAGTGTCTTAGCAGCCCAATGCATATTGTCTACATTTCTGCAGACAAAGTGCGAGACCTCTGGTATTCTGGTTTTGTTTCTAAATAATTTGGGGGTTTTGTATTTGTCTTTTCCCAATGTAAAGGTCTGATAGGCTTTGATTTTGGTTTAGTCCATCTCTATTTAGTGTATATACTTGTGTACTTTGGTTTACTATTTGACCGGAACTGAGGTCACCATGCTTATCTTTTGAGGAGCAGTTCTGGTCCTTCATGTTTACAGGGTATGAGTCATTTTCCACAACACTTTCAGGTCCACAATACATTACACACTAATATTGGTAGATGTTGTTTTTTTTTTTTATTTTAGACTTGACATTTTTTTCCTATTGATTCCTTGAAAATTGTGAAACTACAATAATACTGATTATTTTTGGATTGGGTGCTGGTTTGCTTATAGTTTTCCTCTACATTGTATGGGAGATTCTGTTAGGGTATCTGTAGTAAAAGTTGTGTCCATTGAGTTCAACCTTTGCTAAATTATACCTGGGTGGGATGCTCATTCTATATTTAAATGTATAGTTATATTCATCCAGAGGATGAAAAACCCATTGAAGCATTTGGCAACTATGTTTCAAGGGAAATCCATATCCTTCTTAACTCCAGTGAATAAGATTGCCTGAACACAGTATGTTTTACCTTGTTTGGCATACTCCTGTACACCATTCCCATCTAAAAAGATGACCAATCTTTTCTTTTTTTTTGTTTCAATTTTTTTATTGTTTTTTTGAGAGAATGACATCGTATAACAATTTTTAACATACATCTGTTACAACTTCCCATTTTACAAAAGGAAGAAATATTAAACATTATATTACAACATAAATAATACTCTCGTTGTCTTCTTTTCTTATATATTAACTTTCATCTGTTGTAGTCTACAAAACTTTTTTATTATTTTTACATTTTAACAGCCTATTGGGGAATCAGCCGCTTCCGGACATATCTCTCTCACAGAGAAAATCAAGGATAGTAAAGAGAAAAGCAAGAAAGAAGAGGGGGAGGGGGTGGCTTGTTTACTCCAGTCTTGTGTGACCCATTTATTCTTTTGTTAATTGTCTGGCCATACTGACCAAACCTTACGAAATGTATCCACCTTTTGACTCAGCTGTGCCGAGAGGAGTTCCATTAGTCTTATTTCCCTGACCCGTCTCAGTACTGTCTGCTTGGAGGGGGCGTTTATTTTTTTCCATGTCGCAGCTACCGAGCAGCGAGCTGCTGTGAGAACGTGGCTTATTATTTTGTTCTCTTGGGGTTGTAGTCCCTCTTTTGGTTTAGCCAGCACAAGGACCAGTGGGTCCACCTCTATCTCTACCACCCAGGAGTTCTCCTATCATTATTTGTATCATGATCCAGAACCCCTGAATTTTTGGGCAATTCCACCAGATATGAGCCATGTCTCCTTTTTGCCCGCATCCTCTCCAGCACAAATCTGAGGACCCGGGGAAAATCTGGCTCAATCTATTTGGGGTTAGGTACCAATGAAACAGAATTTTGTATATGTTTTCTTTTATAGTTGTGCAAATTGATGTTTTAGAGGCCGCTTCCCAGGTATCCTCCCAGTCGTCCCTGTCCAAGTCTAGGTTTAAGTCTTCTGCCCATTTTAGCATGTAGCTATGCTTAGATTGTACCGCAGTTGACGCCAGGCTCAGATATACCTCCGAAATCAGACCTTTGCAATAATAGCCTCTTCTGCATAATCTCTCAAATTTTGTCATAGCAGAAAACACTGTGTCTTTTGAGACTGTTTGTAGGTAATGTCGAATTTGCAGGTAACCAAATACCGGAAAATTTGTAATTTTATGTTTTTTCTCCAGCTTTGGGAGGGCAAGAATCTTATCTTTGGATACATAATCATCCGCTATTACTAACCTTAGCTCTTTATATTTACTAAGTCCCTTTGGGAGGCAGCCTGGGGTAAACTCAGGATTGCTAAATATGGGGCTCATTAGAGTGGGGGAAGATGCTAAATGGTATTTCTCCTTATTTCTTGTCCATATCTTCCATGTACATCTCATTGCTCCCAGTTTTAATTTATCTGCTAGGCTCTCCCTCCCCCGGTCCAAAGGGTTGCCGGTAGAGAAAGGGGTCCTGCGTAGGTAGACTCAATCCCCAACCAACAACTTGTAGTTGGATCGTTGTTCCACATTATTACTTGTTTTAGTTTGGCCGCCAAATAGTATTTAGTGATATCCGGGACTCCCAGACCTCCGCAATCTTTTGGGGCTAGCAAAATTGCTCTAACAACCCTTGGTCTTTTGTTGGCAGGATATTCATTTTAACTGTGGCTATTCTTCCTAGCCAAGAGATCTGATATTCGTTCCAGCTCTGAAGATCTTTTCTAATCTTTTCGAAGAGAGGGGGATAATTGTGTTGGTATAGGGTCTTAAAAGAGCTCGTTATCTGTATTCCCAGATATTTAATTTTTATCGAGCTCCATGTATAATTAAAGTTTGCCTGTAGCAACTTAACTTCTGGTGCTGTTAATGAAAGGTTCAGTGCCTCCGACTTGTCCGTGTTAATTTTATATCCCAAAATTTTACTAAATTGGTCCAATTGGGATTGTAAGTTCGGGAGGGACATCAATGGGTTGGACAGGGTTAGGATAATGTCATCGGCAAACAGGGATATTTTGTTAATTGTCTCTCCAATTTCAATACCTTTGATATTCTTTTCGTCTCTAATTGTCGTTGCCAAGGGTTCTATGGAGAGGGCGAATAGAAGCGGAGATAAGGGGCATCCCTGTCGGGTACCGTTAGTGATTTTTATGGGGTTTGGGTCTCCTCCTTGGAGTTTCACGACTGCTGTGGAAGTTTTGTATAGGGCTCTGATCCCCTCTAAGTATTGGCCCCTAAATCCGAATTTGATCAAGGTTTGATCTAAAAAGTCCCACCATATCCTGTCAAATGCTTTCCCTGCATCTAGACTCAATAGGATAGCCTTCGTATTTGAGAGGTGTACATAAGGTTGATAATTTTTCTGATATTATCAGAGGCCTGTTTTCCCGAGATAAACCCGACTTGATCTATATGAATTAGACTGGGCAATATTGGGGTGAGTCGGTTTGCCAAGATTTTGCTAAAAAGTTTTAGATCCGAATTAAGGAGGGCTATGGGGCGATAGTTACCACATTGTAATGGGTCTCTCCCTTCCTTGTGTATGATTGCTAGGTTTGCTTTGGACATTGTTGTCAGAATATCTGCTCCCCCTAGGAACGAATTAAACATATCTAGCATATATGGGGCTAGTACCTTCTTAAATTTTTTGTAGTACTGATTTGAAAAGCCATCTGGGCCCGGCGTTTTACTGGCTTTTAATTGAGCAATGGCTCCTGTCGGCTTTGTTACTTTTATCATAATATTTTTGTTTGGTCCACCTTAACGCCCTCTCCACTTCCTCTAGTTGCGTCTGCTTAAATTCAGATCTGGTTTTATCTAGCACTTGAAATAATTTTTTTGAGGGGTTATTTTTATGTTTCTGTTCCAGAAGCTGCACTTTTTCAGTTAATTCATTGTATAGTTTTTGCTTAGATTTTTTCTTATGTGATGCTATGGAAAAAATAGTCCCTCTTATTGTAGCCTTATAGGCTTCCCATAGCATTGCTGGTGACTCTATGGAGCCCTTATTCAGCGTAAAATATTCTCTGAGTTTTTCTTTAATGTCTATTTCTACATCTATTTGGTTCAACAGAGAATCGTTTAGTTTCCAATTGTATTGATTGCTTTTACTGAAGGGGAGCGAGAGTACTAGTGAGACCGGAGCATGGTCCGACCATGATATTGACCCTATGTCTGACTGGGAGGATGCCTGGAGAACATCTTTGGTTCCCAGAAAATAATCAATCCTTGAATAGGTCTGGTGCGGGGGTGAAAAAAATGTGTAGTCTCTCTGACCCTGGTGCTGTGTCCTTCAAATATCTATGAGCGAGTATTGTTTTAGGATGTTTCTAAAGTTTTTAGCATTTTTTTCAGTAATGCGTGTGTGTGACGTTCCTTGTGCACTTGTGCTGTCTAGTTCTGGGGTGACTATCATATTCACATCTCCTCCTATCAATAGTGTGGTTCTTGGCTGGGGGGATATGCTATCACATAAGTCCCTTAAAAATTTCACTTGCCCGTCATTTGGAGAGTGTAATTTCACTAAGACTATTTCTACCCCAGTGAGCGAGCCATATAGAATTAAGTATCTACCTTCTGGGTCTGATACCGCTTTTGTAGGGTGAATGGAATATTGTGTTTGAATAGTATTGATACCCCTCGTTTTTTTGTTGTGCAAGACGCGTAATATGCTTGGGGGTAGTCTCTCTGCTGTTCCACTTTGCTTTACACCTCCTGCGTCGGCTGTTCTTCTCTACTCATCCCGCGTCGGGTTCCTCTGCGACGCCAGGCGTTGGGATGTCCTTGGCGTCTTCGCCGTTCCTTGTCTAGGCTGCTCTTCCTCTGCTCCCTCAGATGTCACTTCATCTGTGTGATGGAGACCCATGGCTCTTTGGAATCTGGGGCCATCTTCTATGTAGGACACCACGTGCATCTTCCCTCCAGCCTGCACCATCAATTTAAAGGGGAAGCCCCATCTGTACCTCACTTTGTGATCCCTTAATTTGTGTGTAAGGGGCCGCATTTCTCTTCGCCTGTCTACTGTTGTTTTAGATAGGTCGCTGTAGATTTCCAGGTGGGTATTACGGAATTGAACCTCACCTCTTTCCCTGCTGGCTGTGAGCACTTTTTCCTTAGTTGTATAGGAATGGAAGCCTATGATGACGTCTCTGGCCCTCTTAGGATCTTGCGACTTCGGACCCAATGTCCTGTGACCAATCTTTTCTTAAAGGTATCTAATGTATCTGCCGTCACAGTCTCTATGGGTGATACATTCCACATTATAATTGTACTTACTGTAAAGAGCCGTTTACTTTGCTGCTGGTGAAATCTCCTTTCTACTCATTTCAATGGGTGATCCTGTGTCATCTTTACTGTCCTTGAGATGAAAAGTTCAGTTGAAAGTTCCTTCTGTTGACCTTGAGAATGTTTGTAAATAGTAATCATATTCCCTCCTGGATGCCTCTTTTCCAATTTAAACGATCTATAGTTATTCCTCAGGTGTCAAACCTTCTACACCCTTTAATAAGGTGATGGTTCTTCTCTGCACTTTCTCCAGTTACTACAACTTGTGTTTTCATTTGGCAGCTATTTGGCAAACAATATTAAAGCATGACGGTTGCCTGGTGTGTTCCTTTTTCTTCCAGAACCCTGGCTACTACGATATAACTTCCAAAGACTTGTCTGTGTGGCATGTGCCCAACAACACTCCATTGGCATTGTGGAGAAACTCATCTCTTCTGAGATACCAAACAGAAACTGGATTCCTACAGCATGAGGGGGGGAACCTCTTTGGATTGTATCAAGTAAGGATCCCACAAGCAGATTACAAAAGCATGACCACAATCTGGCTTCATTCTATACGTTTAAGTTTAGATAGAACTATAGAGTATTGACAATGAAGTATTCTCTTGTACACATCTGTCATTTGTATACTGTATCTGCTAGGTTAGAAAGTGAAACAAACTTCAAGGGCATTAGAGTTTAGAACTGCCCTAATTATCAATTCTTCTCCCGACATTGGGCAAGTCATATTGTTTTCCTTTGCCTCAGGAACGATGATTAGATTGTAAGCTCTTTGACTGAATGTATTTTCAAAATTATATGTACAGTGCTGCATACAAAATCAGTGCTATAGAGTACAAATATATAATAATTCTTGTTATCTAGATGTATCAGGCTTCATTGACCCCTCTCTGTTTTTATGGTAGGATATATTGTGATATTCTGCCCCGATACTGCCACTGAATCCTTTGGGATCTATGTGATATTCAGAGTTATAACTGGATATGTTATCCAATGTGATGCATTTCAGTGCAGGGACTTACTGTGCCTGCAAACTTCTATGTACAGAGCTCAGTACACTGCCTGTGCTACAGATGCAGCCACCAAGGTTCAACCATTTCTCATCCGAAATCTTGAGATTTCGGTGAGATACCTCGCGAGGTTGATCGCAGCAGACTAATGGCCCATTGGATTAGCACAGCTGTGTGAATCCTACTGGGTTCCATCTGTCTGTAAGAGACACACAGTAAGAGATAGATTGACTCAATCTCTCTACCTGCATGCTTCTAACAGGCGATCGTGGGGGGTTTATTTAATTGTAATATTACAGTATTGTAGCAGGGGGTCTCTGGAACTGAAGCGCATTGATTTCAGGTCTGGGGACCCCCTAATTCCTGAGTTACAGGCCCCGTTATGGGGTGCTGGTATCCCGGCGGCCATGTTTAAATTTTCTCGCGTCACTGCCCACGTGATCGGGGGATTTAAACAAACCAGAGGGATACCGGCACCTCATAACGGGGCCTGTAACTCAGGAAGAAGGGGGTCCCCGGGCCTGAAATCAATGCGGTTCAGCTCCGGAGACCCTCTGCTACAATACTGTAATATTAAAATAAAATAAACTGACCCGCGATCGCCTGTTAGAGGCACGCAGGTAGAGGGACGGATTCAGCCTATCTCTTACTGCGTTTTTCTTACAGACAGGTAGAACCCGATAGGATTCACACAGCAGGGACCCCGGCTGTGTTAATCCGCTGGGCCATTAGTCTGCTGCGGTCCACCTCGCAAGATATTGATAGCATCTTGCGGTTTTTATCCCGAGATGTGGTCGAATCTTGGTGGCTACATCTGTATATAATATTTTTTTTTTATTAATGTATGTGACTGCTAGAAGGTTAACACTCACTTCTCCTACAAGTAGTGTGCGTGAGCTAAGAAGAGAAACATGCTTTAAGTGAAGAAGGTTAAATAAAGTTATTATGTATTCTATATTTATGCTGGAAGATCAGAGATCCCGTATTATTTTCATTCTCCTTCACAGTGCCTCTGAAAACCATTACACTCTAAAAACATGATAGCATAGTGATAATATAGTACTGTATATAGATGCTTTTGTCGACTCATTCACCTTCTCGTGTAGACAAAAACATCTGTTGAGTTTGATTTTATCCCAACAGATTTTGTGTTCTTGTTATTATCATAAAAAAATAACTATATCGCTAGGCTGTATCTTAGTCAATCGTGAGATGCTTATACTGTAATTCCTTTCCTAGGGGTAGCTTGTCCCTTGCTTGAAAAGAACGTAATGTCAGTACAGTCAAAAGCCCATCTGAAGTGTGGTTATATATTTCCCTAAAGTGGAAATGCTTTTACCGCTCTTACATCATCATTAGGCGACTTTGGATCTGTTAAGTTGGTATATAGGAAGGAATGGCTATTTAAACCCATGGTGTGTGTTTTTTATACCTCATCTTTTATACTTTACCCCTATTTTGTCCTGATGAGGATCTGTTTGGGGGCTGCAATATTGGTCTTTGGCATGGACTACCTAGTGCTTCTATGGACTTTTTTTGTCATATGGGAGATAAAGGAATCTCTCTGCATTTGTAGCACCTCCATTTAAGTGCCCTCATACATCATTGTGGGGCATATAGATCAACCCGTACCTGGGATCTGAATCCTCGAGTAAGGATAATGGGGTACGGTTCCGGAGATCAGGGCAGGATTAAGCGGCTTAATTGAAGTCATAGTTCCAAGGATGGGCAGGACAGAGGCAGAATGGTCACGGTCCCAAAGTCAAGGACAGAAGAGGCAAGAAATCCAAAGGCAGGCCAGATTTTAAGATAGGAAAACTGCTGATAGTGATTTCAGCAGAAGCAAGGTAATGATAACCTTGCACAGATAAAGACAGAGAGGACTGAGAGCCTTATAAAGGGGAATGACAGGT
This sequence comes from Ascaphus truei, assembly GCF_040206685.1. Taxonomy (NCBI): domain Eukaryota; kingdom Metazoa; phylum Chordata; class Amphibia; order Anura; family Ascaphidae; genus Ascaphus; species Ascaphus truei. The sequence goes on from NC_134489.1 coordinate 29,080,070, forward strand.
GCAAGCAATTGCCATTTCAACTAGAGGCTGACTTCCTGTGTTGGCGGCCATGTTGGTGCACCCGGTGAAGTCAGGAAGCATCCCTGTTGGTAGCACAAATTCTCACACTGTCGCAACCACTCAACACTATTCCTAAGCAAATTAGGTACATTCACTGGTGTGCAAGTCAATTGTTTATTCCTAAAACCTAGTGTTGTCGTTGTCCCCCTGAGGAGAGCTTTGAAACCACTGCACTGTGTAATATAACACTCCAGCTTTCTTCGTTCCCTCTTAGAAATACCCAGTGAGGTACAATGCTGGTAATTGTTTGGCACACAATGGACCGGCTGTGCCTGTTGTGTATGATCTCGGGAATCCAGAGAAGACAGCCAACTACTACTCACCAAATGGGAGACGTATGTATCACTTATTTATGAACACATCACACGCTATAGAGGTTGTTTAATAATTTTTTACAGATGTAGCAGATTTTATTGTCCCACCTTGTGTGAAATATACTGTATTGTGATATACTGCACTGAATCCTACGGAATCCTACTCTGTGATATTTAGCATTATAGTGTACCTGTCTGTAGGTCCCATCTTTCCATAAGGATCATGGCTCTTCTGATGCAGTGCCTTATATTAGTCATATAAAGACAATGGATGTAGTGCATGTCGTTGTTTCCCCAGATATTAGAACAAATTCTATTCTTTGTTTTTGTTTCGTTTAGTTTTTATTGGTTTTTCAGTTCCATGAAACAATAATAACAATTACAATAATAGCATTAAAAAACAGGACATATAAGAAACATAAAGACATAAAACACTCCTATCAGATAATAACAAAAAATGATATGGTATCATACAGTTCAGGGTGATACTCTACAGCAGGGTTTCCCAAACTTTTTTTTCCGTGACCCGGTTATTTTTTGAACTTCTCCTTCGTGACCCACTAAAAATGTTATCGCCTATACTGGCCTATAGGGCCTGCACAGACACACACACAGCCACTGATACACACACACACAGCCACTGATACACACACACACAGCCACTGACAGACACGCAGCCACTGACACACACACTGATACATACACACAGCCTCTGATACACACACACGCAGCCACTGACACACACACGCAGCCACTGACACAAACACGCAGCCACTGACACACACACACGCAGCCACTGACACACACACACGCAGCCACTGACACACACACACGCAGCCACTGACACACACGCAGCCACACAGATACACACACACACACACTCGCTCTCCCCTATACCCACACACACTCGCTCTCCCCTATACCCACACAGACACAAACAGTGAATTACAGGCAACGACGGATGTGAGTGACTGGAGAGGGGGCCAGGGGCACTTGGGTGGGAGGGAGGGAGGGGGCCAGGGGCACTTGGGTGGGAGGGAGGGGGCCAGGGGCACTTGGGTGGGAGGGAGGGGGCCAGGGGCACTTGGGTGGGAGGGTGACCAGGGGCACTTGGGTGGGAGGGGGACCAGGGACACTTGGGTGGGAGAGTAGGAGGGGGACCAGGGGCACTTGGGTGGGAGGGTGGGAGGGGGACCAGGGGCACTTGGGTGGGAGGGTGGGAGGGGGACCAGGGGCACTTGGGTGGGAGGGTGGGAGGGGGACCAGGGGCACTTGGGTGGGAGGGTGGGAGGGGGACCAGGGGCACTAGGGGGACCAGGGGCACTTGGGTGGGAGGGGGACCAGGGGCACTTGGGTGGGAGGGTGGGAGGGGGACCAGGGGCACTTGGGTGGGAGGGTGGGAGGGGGACCAGGGGCACTTGAGTGGGAGGGTGGGAGGGGGACCAGGGGCACTTGGGTGGGAGGGTGGGAGGGGGACCAGGGGCACTTGGGTGGGAGGGTGGGAGGGGGACCAGGGGCACTTGGGAGGGTGGGAGGGGGACCAGGGGCACTTGGGAGGGTGGGAGGGGGACCAGGGGCACTTGGGAGGGTGGGAGGGGGACCAGGGGCACTTGGGAGGGTGGGAGGGGGACATGGGGCACTTGGGTGGGTGGGAGGGGGACATGGGGCACTTGGGTGGGTGGGAGGGGGACATGGGGCACTTGGGTGGGTGGGAGGGGGACCAGGGGCACGTGGGTGGGAGGGGGACCAGGGGCACGTGGGTGGGAGGGGGACCAGGGGCACGTGGGTGGGAGGGGGACCAGGGGCACGTGGGTGGGAGGGGGACCAGGGGCACGTGGGTGGGAGGGGGACCAGGGGCACGTGGGTGGGAGGGGGACCAGGGGCACGTGGGTGGGAGGGGGACCAGGGGCACGTGGGTGGGAGGGGGACCAGGGGCACGTGGGTGGGAGGGGGACCAGGGGCACGTGGGTGGGAGGGGGACCAGGGGCACTTGGGTGGGTGGGAGGGGGACCAGGGGCACTTGGGTGGGTGGGAGGGGGACCAGGGGCACTTGGGTGGGTGGGAGGGGGACCAGGGGCACTTGGGTGGGTGGGAGGGGGACCAGGGGCACTTGGGTGGGTGGGAGGGGGACCAGGGGCACTTGGGTGGGTGGGAGGGGGACATGGGGCACTTGGGTGGGTGGGAGGGGGACCAGGGGCACTTGGGTGGGTGGGAGGGGGACCAGGGGCACTTGGGTGGGTGGGAGGGGGACCAGGGGCACTTGGGTGGGTGGGAGGGGGACCAGGGGCACTTGGGTGGGTGGGAGGGGGACCAGGGGCACTTGGGTGGGTGGGAGGGGGACCAGGGGCACTTGGGTGGGTGGGAGGGGGACCAGGGGCACTTGGGTGGGTGGGAGGGGGACCAGGGGCACTTGGGTGGGTGGGAGGGGGACCAGGGGCACTTGGGTGGGTGGGAGAGGGACCAGGGGCACTTGGGTGGGTGGGAGGGGGACCAGGGGCACTTGGGTGGGTGGGAGGGGGACCTGGGGCACTTGGGTGGGAGGCAGTGACTGGGTGGGGTGACTTACCTTGCCGCCGGACGCTTTCCCCTGCTGCCCCCGATATCCCCTGCTGCCCGGGACGGGAGGTGGGCTTGGGGGGACGGGAGGTGGGCTCGGGAGGGGGTGCCACGGGAGGTGAGCTCGGGAAGCTGGCTGCGGGGGGAAGCTGGCCGCGGGGGGAAGCGGGCCGCAGTAGGAGCTTGAACTTCCCCCTCCGTCCCACGTAACGTGCGGGACGCAGAGGAGCTGGTACTTCCTCCTCCGTCCCACGTTGGGAGCGGGGGGGGAGGAAGGGAGCAGGCCCTGCTTGCCCTGCGCAAGCGCGCGGGACCGCAGGGGGAAATCGCCGGCATTTTTTTTAAATTGAGCAGGGGGGACGGGAGACACCGCGCGGCCAGCCTCGCTGCGACCCGGCAATTTTGGTGCCGTGGCCCGGTGCCGGGTCGCGACCCACCGTTTGGGAAACGCTGCTCTACAGTACACTCCAATACACTGCCTTTCACATAAGTAGACACAAAAGAATAAAGAAGAAAAGAGGGGGTGGAGGGGAAAGGGGTACCAACTTTGCTCTAAGGCATATACTTATGCTTTTTCAAACTGGGCTTTTTCAGGCAGCAGCTATCGAACATCTGGCAGCTGTTAAAATATAATTGATTAGGCATCTCGTTGTGTGGTTCACATCCTCAGTTGGTTTTGCTAGCAGATAGGTCAGTGGGTCTAGCGCAATTTTGAGACCCATTGTGGATTCAATAATTTCTTGGATATAAATCCAGAATTCTTGTATATTTGGGCAGTTCCACAAATGTGGACCAGGTCCCAGATGAGCCTGCATCCTCTACAACGTCGATCAGAGGATTTCGGGATATATCTGTCTGAGCCTCCTTGGGGTAAGGTACCACCGGTAGATAATTTTATAGATGTTCTCTTTAGTTATGGAACATATGGATGTTTAAGGCGCATTCTCCCATATATGGCAGGATAGCAGGGGGTAGGCTGAACCTAGCCACACACACCATCTAGTATCATTAAGTAATGTTACTTTGTTGAATTGAAACCCCTCCCCTAGTAGTCATGGTGACTAGTGATGTCACTGCTGGGTATATCTAGAGCGGATGGAACATTCTGGGTTCAAATCCCAGGAGGAGACCAAGATGGGGGATCTCAATGTAAATAATGTAAGTCCTGTTCATCTGTAACTACATGTTTTAGTTTTAGGATCACGTTGTTGTTTTCCAGCTAGGGAAGTGTCACTCCTAAAGATAGGGCACCTCTATATGGCTCTAAGCATGTTCCATCCACAATAGGGAATGGACAGGTACTCCAAATGAGGTTCCTTAAACAATGGCCTTGGAGTATCACCTTAGAATTACTAGAGGGTAGAAATCTCCTTGGTTCTGTCAGAGTTGATGGGGTGTAATCTCTCATGTAAGAGGGAACCCTGCCTAGGGATTCCAGTCAACGTGTGAACAGCCAACATTCAAGCAATGGAATGTAACTTTACAGTACTACAAAGTGCAAGAGATGTGCCTCTTTGGGGGATGCTGCCTGTGCAACTCAAAGGAAGAAGTTTATGTGCTCCTGTAAATAAAGCTAAATGAAAAGGTCTTGGCACCTTTTCTCTTATTGCTTACCATACCTGCCCTGCACGAATGCCAGCACCCTGAGAACAAGGCAACAAAGATACTGAGCTACACCTGAATAGACATTGGATCAGTTTGGTGGGTCCCTCTTCTATTGGCCGGGGGACAAGGTGTTACATCAATATACTGCTTGATGCTGTGGTTTTGATTCTAACTATTCTGTTATATCTAGGGATTTATATGTAGTCCTTAAACAGATTACTAGACAAATCGTTTTTGATTTCACAGTATCCTTATTGCACTTTATTTCCATTTTTGAGCACTGTCCGCATAACATGATTGATGATTAATTGCTTCCTTGCTCCAGATTGTTTGTTTTTAAGTATGTTTTAAACTTCACTTTGTCTTGTCCTTTTGTATGATATGTAATACATTGTTATACTGTATATTATTTGAGCTAATTTCATCCTAGTATTTGTGCCCAAATATGGAAGATTTCCTTGTCTCTCCAGGATTTCTTGTCTGGATTCTGTTATTTTAAGTACCTACTTTATATCTTCTGTGGAGCACCACGTATCTCATATTATGGAATTTTTTAGTATGTGATATGATTATTATTAGTATTTGCTGATTACAGTATGTGCTATGAAGGGTTATTGAGGAGTGTATCATTGGTGCCTGTTTGTTTTGTACGATTCTTCATTAGTACAAAGGTTTCCATGAGAACAGAAGAAGACGTTTTGAAATTTTGAAAGCTTTGTGAATACTTTTACCAACTATAAAGAACTCTCATTGATACATACAATGGTATCACAACCTGTGCTGAATAAACAATTTCACGATCAAAAATGCTACTAAAAGTTTGCACTGATAGCGTCTTTTTACTCCACTGACAAATTAATTCAAACACACATTGATACTTTCACATACATTATAAATTAATTAGTGGTGTATTGTGGGATAACCAATTAACAAATAATATAGAGAAATAGAGTAGGGGTGCCCAACCTTTTTTACATTGTGCACCTGCTGGAAAATGTTTGTTCTGCAAGGCCCTAATTAATTAATCTTATATAATCTCATCAGACAAATCGCTAACAATATTTTGGCGACTTCTGAAGCTCCTGCTGTAAGTGATGGCTATAGCACCCACGCAAGGTGCCGTTTGGGGCCTTACTACATGCGCAGTCACTTATGGTCTCAGGAACCAACAATGCTGCCTGGGATCCCCCATTACATATTTTTTTTGGGGGTGAACCCCTTGGAGACACCTCACATACTCCAAAGGTTTTAGGAACCCCCTGTTGGTAATCACTGAAATAGAGCCACCACTGAACATAACATTCACTCAGGAATAGATATGGAAGTTATTTGCACAGAATAAGGCCTAAGTAGTCTTCCACCATAAGGCACCTTCTGGAGCTGGAAGACTCCTTGCTGCCCATTCATGTCAAAGTGCTGTAACCTGTCTTCACGGAATCAGAAAGTGTACTATAGCAGAAAACGGCTTAGAAAATATGGGTCTATATGGAATGTGTAGTATAAGTTTAATTGAATCATTCTGAATTGCGACTCTACGACTTTACACCTACACAAATGATGTACAGGGTTTGTGTTTCCAAATGGAACGCATGCAAAAAGTTGTGTAAATTTGTAAAAAAAAAAAAAAAAAGGAAATGTGTGAAAGAAATTCATCCAACCCATGGTACCGTAGGCCTATGGAAGTCCGGGTGCCTTGTGTCATGCAAAAAAAAACCCCCTCAGATAATGGGCACAAGACTTTGCCATACCAAGTACATTCTTTCTTGACACAGAAAAATACTAACCGCTCGACCTTAATACACGAGTAACAGTGAAGTATCTAGATCTATGGGGTAATAGAATACTGATATTTACAAAGTGCTCCAAGAGGGATCAAATAAGATTACCCATATCTGCAATGTTAGTTTTAATTGGTGTTAATAATACCTGAGATATATATAAGAAATCTGTCTGATATGACTGAGAACCAAAAACTATATAATCACAACAAAATGTCTAAAAACATCAAAAAAAATAAAATGTTATTAACCAAATGAGCTCACTAAGTGCAACATATACACACGCAGTGTCAATTGTTACAAATCCCCGGTGGTGGGATACAAAGGTATATTGAAACAATGTCAATATACAGATAGATATAGGGAAATCATCTGTAGTGTAACAATATCCCGAGAGCAATTGTCACAAACCGCTTGGTTTGTATCGAGGTAAGCAGATAAATAATCTTATGAATGCAAATGATGTCAGTATGGCTGTCTCAAATAGTGTAAAATATCCTGTCGTAGCGGAGATTAGCAGCATATTCAGTGTTCACTGAATCATAGGAGAGGTAACATTTAGTACTGGGAATATATCCTTGTGTCCCTGGTTGTTACCTAAAGGGGGTTAATCATAATAGAGTGTAGTGATTCGTTCAGCTATGTCAGCACACATCTCTAACACAGCAGAGCAGATACGTACAGTATGGGGCCATTCCAAACTCTTTTTACACTTTTTACACCCTAGGTGTTCTCTATATTCAGCAAGTGCAGTGACTGATCAATCAGAAGGTACAATGTAACCCATGAAAAATCCCCTGTATTTATTCACACAGGGGTAAAGTGCAAGTCGCAATTTAGTACTTAGATATATTATCAATTGCATGGTACTTGCGCACATATTTTGCACTTGCAGAGAAAACCTATTTAAGCTGTAAGGTGATTACATACATATGCTGCATTGCTGTGGATCTCCGTGTACGTATCCCGAGTCCGTCTTGGACATTCTTTCTTGAATAGCTTTCAAATGTCGATGGGGTCTAAAGGTATTAGGCCAATTTTGGAGCAGGATTGGGGCAAAGAGAGAGATTTCAATCTTGCACGTCTTTGGGACACTGTACCAAGAAACTTTGCTCTTGTGGGCATCAGTTTGTGAATTGGGAAGTGTCAACAGAAGGATTTGCCTGCACAATAACAAAGGGAAATACTATACCTTGCATTTGTGTGCCTCCCTTTTCTCCCCCATAAGAGCCCCTTGTGTAACTTATCTGCACCAGATGTAGGACGCTGACCAACATTTTTCTTACATATGACACAACTAAGAGTAAAATAATGATATTTATTTGCATTGAAACCTACAGTATGCCTGCAAGCTGTAACGAGTATAGATTAGGACTTAGCATGTAATACCCATCTATTGTTGTCTATTTATTACTAACAGTATGGGGTTTGTATGGTCCTGCCTGTTCACCTGTCTCTCCCTATTACACAGAGGAGTTTGTCGCTGGCTTCGTTCAGTTTCGAGTGATCAACGGTGAGAAAGCTGCCCTGGCTTTCTGCGCTGGAGTGAAAGTGACTGGCTGCAATCCAGATGCTGTGAGTACTGGCCCGGGTAGGAGTACCAATACTGCCTCTGCTACTAAAATGTGAAAGCACAGCAGGGGAGTTAAAAGGGCAAAGTGAACCTACACATAAGTGAACTAATCACAGTGGCATATTTAATTAATTAAGGAACATATTTTTTTCTAAGATGGGCTACTCCATGAAAAGCCTTCCATGGGGGAAGGCACCTTACTAAGAGGGTTACCCTGTGCCGGAAAACACCTTACAGCCCATTCACTTGAAAAGGCCATAGTGGGCCATATTTATTCAGCAGTTTTACTGCATAAGATGCCTTTCGTGCCAGAAGACACCAAACCATTTGCCTGAGTGGGTCATTAAAGCCATATTTACTAAGCTGTGCCAGAAGACACCTTGTAGAGTAGCACTGCTTAGTAAATATGACCACACTGAAGACGAACAGGACCCCTATATAGCACTCTCCTCCTGTGTGAGATGGTGAATGAGTTAAAACATATTTATTCAAAAAACTTCATTAAAACAATGGGGTTTAAAACATTTATTAAATAGTACCAAGTGTTGGTACTATTTAATAAATGTTTTAAACCCCATTGTTTTAACGAAGTTTTTTGAATAAATATGTTTTAATTCATTCACCATCTCACACAGGAAGAGAGTGCTATATAGGGGTCCTGTTCGTCTTCAGTATTACCACTATTTTGCCCCTCAAAGCACCATTCCCTTCACCACAAGCTGTAGCGGGGGTATCTAACAAGTGTAATAGTAAATATGACCCTAATTGTTGATCACTGACATTTTTATTAGACAACTGCACATATATATATATACTGTATATTCTTTTTTTAAACTATTTTGATGATATAAACCTTTTTAATGGTTTTAACGATCCGTAAATATACCGGTAAATTATTGTTTTTGTTCTTTCTTTGTAAAGTAATGTTGACGCCATCATTAATCAAATAGATATGTAGCCTTCTTTCCCCTTAAATAAAGAGACTACCGGTACTGCTGTTACCTGTTGGCTCACAGAGGACCCAAGCCTCCGCCACGGGGAGCCTGGGGTGGTATAATTATCGTCTCAGTGCAGCGCCTCCACCTGCGAGGGATCCCGGCATAGTGGGAGAAGCCCCTCACAGGAACCAATAGTAATAGTAAATACACCGTATATAATAACAACCTTTACTGATAACACATATAACACAACACCACCTCCCAGTATAATGAACACCCCGGCCAGTACCACAGTAAGTGTCCCAAAGTACATCGGGTGCTAGGCACCAATACCCTGATGTCCCCTTCCCAGTGTCCAGCCCACCCAAAAGTGTAGGGAGTAGCACTATCCCGTGAACTGTTGGTGCACTTGTTGTAGTACCTGCCGAGTACTCCAGTACTCGGTGCGGCCGACTTAGAAATAAGGATCCGTCTGATCCAGCGACGTGGCCCTCCACAATGGCATCTGCCTCTGCGTTGGGTGGACTCCGGTAGGAGGGTCTCACCTTTAAGAGTCTTTGATAGCACCACGGTAGTCTAGTCCCAGACCACAGACCGCAATCACCACAAGGCGTCTTCACTGTGTCCCTCACACTATAGTAAAATGGGTAAGCGTACCTATCTAAGGGCCTTTCCCTGCAGCAGCCACAAGCTATACATGAGTGGGGCCTATCTGGGACCTATGGGGATTCTCTGGCCTAGTCTGAGTGCCACTGACACCCAGACCCTCCCTTCCCCTTGTCTGCCCTGACTCCAACTGACTCATTCACTAACTGACCTAACTGTCAGGGCGAGCTCCCCCTACCACAAATGCAGCAGCCCTATTGGCTGCTTGTGTTCAACCTCACTGCAGCTCCTGAGCCTGCTCGGTATTATAGTTTCCTTTGGAACCTATTCCCCCCTGGCCGCCACTCCTAGGGGCACTCTTCGCATGCGCAATGTTCTGTAATGGCCACCGCGATACTACCTGTTCTGCGCATGCGCTGAGACCCGTGCAAGCACGGTAACATCCAAGATGGCGGCACCCTATGCTCACACCACTCCAGAGCCCCAGCGACCCAGTCACCCCTCACAGCGCTGCCCAAAGCTCCCCTAGTAACCTGGAGCTCGCTGGGTGTTTGCACGCCCTACCGGCAGCACCCATGCGCGCCCCTGAGTGCGCGCCCTGGACCGGCAGGTAAAAGGAGATGAGGGGGTACCTGGCTACAGATACATATGTACATAACATATGGCATTGTAACCCCAGATAACACAACATATCCTGTTATAACATATGCTATTACAGAATATCAATAGAATTAAATGGCAGTGTTAGTGCAAAATATTACAATATATCCTTTCTTAACACAAGAGAGGGGCTGGCTACCTTTGTAAACATACAAAGCTGGTATTCTAAGACCTAAAGGAACGCACAATGACATCAGACAAAAGGGAGGAGCCAGAGGAAATAAAACTCCTCCCATGTCACTGACTATGTTTACATAGAAAATACTTGTGTCAGATTTTGGTAAAACACGGCATCAATCACCCAGATTAAACTCTTTAAACATATCACTAGCATTAGTTCGCTCTGGTCCTAGGAGAGATTGACCCTTTACCTTTTCACTGTCCTTATGATGTAACCAGTATGGCACGGTTGCTGGCACACCAGTGTCTCTTGTGCCTTACCGTGTATGTTCTGCAAAAGTTGCTTGTTTTCTAGCAGCAGAGCCCATTGACCACTCTATCAGTGTGGTGAACGCAATCGAAACGGACATGTAGTCCTCTCTCCTTGCGTTCATGTCACTGGGGGGAGGGTTACGGGAGACCAGTACTTTTAATACCGGGATCATTATCAGCAGACGGGACAAGGACGTTGAATAATCGGGTTCATTCTGCAAAGCGAGCAAAGATAAACAAATACACAATTACAGCTTACCCTCACCAACTGGGGGCCTGGGGGGAAGACACTAGCCTCAACTAGGTGCAATGGCCTGATTCAGGTTGGCTTACCCTGTCTGCTTCACATCCCAGTTCCTCAAAGTGCTATTCTCTCAATAGCAACTTTGAAAATCCCACAAGTCACTTCTCGACAAACTCCAAAGTGGTTCTGGTACTCTGATCGGCAGAGCTCCTTACATATGCCACGGTGCCTATCTTTTCTTTGGAGAAGGAGCTGCCGACCAATCAGAGCAGGGATTGAGATGGTGCATCCAGGAAATCCGGTGGTACTCAGGTGCCACTGGACTTCCATTATAGCAAGGATTAAGTCAAACTTTTGCTTTAAAATAAATGGCGACGCCCATTGGTGTTAACACAATCGTTTTAGAATATGTTTTTTAATTAAAGGGCCTCATATTCTGCATGTCACACATTTTCAAAGCCTTATATAGACTAAAGCAAGGTTGGGTACGTTCTTTCCTCATTAGCTATCTACAGGCCAGATTTTATGGACAAAATCTACTAACTCAAGCTGTCTTCATGATAATTGCGTGTGAAGTGTAAAGACCTTGAAAATCTGAACTGCGGACGGCCCTTGAGGATTGAACTTGCCTAGTTCTGGACTAATGAGTCTCCATATGGCTATACGGGAGGAAAGAAGGTGACGGGGTGCTGCAATATTATAGAGACCACCAAAGAATAAAGGGGTGCAGCATGCAGAGTAAACAAACAAACACTAGGACAAGTAGTCATGCTTTAAATGTGGAGGGTTATAGAGTCAGGAGAAGTATTCATTGTACTGAAAGTGTAGATACATGAAACAGTCTCTCAGCAGAAGTGTTGGAGGGAAATTCAAGAATGATTGGGATAGATAGACACAAGAAAACCCTATTCGGCTTAGAAGTTTTATTAAGTCTTAGATGTGGCAGAATATAAAGGGTCTAATCAATAAAGCATCTATTTATTTTCTATATATAGCAGTAACAATGTATAGAGCAATTTCCAAAAGAAACAATATTATACAGAGAATTATAATACAGTTAGTATAATAGATTTTTGAAATGTGCACAAACGTAGAGGGAATCCCTGCCCCGGGGAGCTTACAATCTAAGTGATATGTTGATAGACTTATGGAGACAATGGGGACGGAAGAAGTGCAGTGGATATCAGTGGCTGACTACGATGGTAGGTAAGGGCCTCCGGGGCTGTGGGGAGAAGGATACTAAACTGATTCATTCAGAACGTGTTTTCAGATTTGATTTGAAGGTGGCGAGAGAAGGTGCTTTACTGCGCGGTGTATACGAGTGTGAGTTTCACAGATAGGAGGAAACGAGGGGAAATTGAGAGAGGGAGCAGAAGAGGTGGGAAGGAGACAGTTATGATCAGAGCACAGGAAATGACCAAGGTTACAGCAAAAAATCAAAGCTAATATACCAGGGGCCCAAGATTCGTTAAACCATTGAATACACTGGGGTGCTGGACCCTGTGGCACTTGGCATAATCACCTTCGCTGCCATACCAAGGGGTTAATCCCTTAAATGCCTTATTTTGCATATAATACATTGCTTTGTGGCAGGTTTTATGCAGAAGGGGTTATATATTACCCAAGGTCTAGATTTAATTGAATTACATTAAAACTTAAACAGAAAACACATGTTCATAAATGCAAATTGGAAATGTGACAATAATAACCGGCGAAGAGGAGAATAGTGTGGTTGGCAAAGCTCTGTACAGTAATTTCAACCATTATAAGTAAAACTACAACAAAGCTACACTCTCCCTGCATGATCATTAAGTCTACTAGAACTTTCAACTATGGTAACATAATAATTAATAAGATATATATATTTCTTATTTAACGCTGCGAGTGTACATATAATTCTGTTGGTAGAATAAGTCCTTACCCCAAAGAGTTTATAATCTAACTTAGTTTGGTTCCTGAAGCACAGGATCAGCACTTAATCAAGGTCAAAAGGAAAGCTGATGCTAGGATTCAAACTGGGTTGACCTGGCAGTGACATTGCCACTAAACTTGACCTTCACTAAGCTAGTTCTTTAGTAGTAGTCGTAGTAGTAACACCCTGTGCATTTTTACATTCCTCTTGATTGTAAAGCATTTTTTTCCGTAGGTTGCCTAGGACAAGAAATCTCCCTATGTAGGAGAATCATGTAGGAGTAAGGCTAATGCATAGCTGCTTTGGTTGCATTGGGCTAGCATATGCTTGAGCTCTTCAGCTATAATCAATGACCCAGTGATTCCCATTCACTTTTGCAGACCTGCATTGGAGGAGGTGGATACATCCCAGAAGGAGATCCCAGGCAGTGCGGAGACTTTGCTGCCCGCGACTGGGACGGGTATGGGACACATAGGGGCTGGAGCTCCAGCAAGGACATCACAGAGGCGGCTGTGCTGATCTTTTACCGCTAATTATAGAGTGAGCTACCAATGTTCCCCCATGCGTGCTGCCAAAGGTGCAATTTTACACCAAAACATTGACGCTAAAATAAAGATTAGATGTTAACATTTTCAAGACTGACGTGCCTTACTACATCCTTCATTGTCACATCCCATTATAACGCAGAAAATCAAAATCTCAGTTACCTTCAGAGCTGCTCGGGGAGACACGGAGAGACTGCTTCTCTCTGTACTCCCTGTGCAGCTCTTCCAGACTGTATGGTCTTGTAAGATTAAAGCTGTAGAGAGCCATTTAGAAGCAGGGACCTCGGCAGCGCTAATGCTCCCGGGCCGCAAAATGTGCTGTTTTTGGTGCCATTATGCCTCAAAGTTTGTGTGTTGATCTGCGGCACCGGCAACAGTAAGTATGGCTACATCTGTAGAAATACAATCGGAAAAATGACAAAAAATGGGTGCTTCGTAAACTATAAACGGGTCTAGTGGTGGGGTGGGGGCCTGTATGTTATAGATTGAGGCTAATGTGGGATTGGTGTTAGACACCGCCTGTGTGTGCAGTGTCAGTTCCCAGAATAGGACCCTCATAAATGATAGTCTATCTATACACAATTATGGCTGTATGACATGAAACATATATAGAATGTACTGTAGTGTTAATACAATAATGATCTATTACAGTGTGAAGAAGAGGGCTGCTTTAGAATGAGTGGATTTGTAAATCACTGGTAATTAAACAGGGGTTGTATTGATGCCCCACAGAGTCCAATGTGGCAGTACCGGCTCGTGTACTGTTGGAAAGTATGTCCAATCCAAAGTGAATTATTTGCTATGTTTTGCTGCCCCAAGAAGGAGGATAACCAATCCTATAATGAAAATGGCAAAAGACAAACAAGACAAGGGGCGTCCTGTGTCCTCCTCTGGGTTCCCGGAGTGGGAGCTGCCTCTGGAGCCGATGTTGTACCGCTGCACTCTTTCTCCTTCGGTAGCGCTTGTCCTCTGGATTGTTTACTCAAGGGGTGTCGCGCTCCGGCCTGGAGCTTGATGTGCTGCGGCTGGCGTCCTGGGTCTCTCTGGCTCGTCCTCCGTTGTACGGGAAGTGACGTCGTGGCTACGTGTATCCGGTATCTGTAGTTCGGGTTTCCCCTGGGCTGGGAGCTACTCACTACTCTGTGCTATGGAAACGGACTCCGTCGGTGTTAGGATGTTCGTATAACGTACAGTGAATTTTAAAAAAAGTTGACAAATCAAAGTTTAATTTCAGCCCTAGATGAGATACGGAAAAAAAGAAATACTACACCTTGGAATGAGGCACCAAAGTATCTTTTGTGGATAAGCTGTTCTGTTTCATCATGAAACACTGAAAGACTTTTAGCCTCATAATCCAGGCATACTCTGATCTTGAAAGAATTATTAATAGGGTTTTATCATTGGTCGTGTGAGTCATAAAGTTACGTTCCCAAAGCCACACAGCATAAATTCCCATTTTGGAATTGGGAATGTTCCAATCGCTCCTCCCTGTAGATCTCTTGGCATTAGCAACACCTACAACACAGCCCTGCCAAACATGAAGTATTTCCATAACCCAGTAATGTCTCCCTGTTGCAAATCCCTCTTGCCCCAGAACACCAACGCAGAATCGGTTAGGACTATCGAGAGCATTTCTTCAGTTTCTTCGTGTAACACATTTTCAATCATCAGCTACATTGAGTTCAGGATGGGCGGTGTCAGGATCCAGAGATGCAGACACTGTAACAAAAAGCGTGAGTGGGAGGGAGAAGGAGAGATAGAGAACGAGGAAGTAAATTGAAATGACGGATGATGGAGGGGGAAGACGATGGAGGATGGCAGAGATGTAGTGGGTAGGTTAGGGAAAAAGTGGGAAAGAAAAGGGTGAGTGATGGGTGTAGAAAGTGATGGAGTAAAATGAGGAAAGGTGAAGGTAAGAAAGGAGAAAATAGGAGGAATGAGTATTAATGAGTTAAATAACCAATGGACCGGCATGTGTGGTCAACAGAAATTATAAAGAACTAGCTTTTGCGCCCGGCTTCGTCCGCGGAATGTAATATTGAATACATCTCCCCGCCCCCCCCCCCCCCACATCCCCCAACTGCCGGCACATCTCCCTGGTCCCCCCCTTCCCCCCCTGCTGTTGGATGTAGTGCGGGGTGAGACTCTGTCTGTGTGTGTCTGTCTGTGTGTATATGTGTGTGTGTCTGTCTGTGTGTGTGTGTGTCTCCCCCCGCTGCCGGAACATGTCCCCGCCCCCCCACTGGCAACACATCTCCCCGCGCTGCTGTGGCATATCCCTCGCTACTGGCACATCTCCCTGCCCCCCTCCCCTTGGTACATCTCCCCTTGCTGGCGGCAAATGTTCCCGCCCCCCCGTTGGTACATCTCCACCCGCTAGCTGGCACATCTCCCCCCGTATGCTGGCACATCTCCCCCTTACACATAAAAATGTACAATGTAATTCTATCCCTATATACCAATATGGACCAAATAGTATCTACACATATTAATAGTAATGCAACACCCTCTTACATTTCTACACCTACCCACACCATTGGTATACACTCCCACTCCACACACACCTTTTGTAAAGCGCTGTATACACTGTGTGCTCTTTGTAAATTTATATTTACACACACATACATACACACACATACTCTTACATCACTAACATTCAGGAACACATTTACACACATACACACACACACACTCCTACATCACTTACATTCAGGGACCATTTAACACCTTAAGTCATAAATCGCATACTGCACAGGGGGGAGGGATAGACTTCAGTCACAGATACATTCCAGGATGCACTGTTTTTAAGTAAAAACCTTTCTTGCTTTATCCATTGTAACACCGCCGGGAGAAGTGTATCTCGAAAGCTCGCACAAATAAAAGTATTTTGTTACAACAGAACAGTATCGTCTATTTGGTTTTGATTATATAATCCGGCTGTCTCGACCATGCAATCTGCCATCTGCCTGTGACCCTCACGAGTCTTGCCTGCTCCCCGCTGTTCCGGCCCCTGAGATCCTACCTGCTCCTGGATTGTCCCACGTGACACTATGCTTTCCTGAGAATCGGGAGAGAATTTCCTACAGTATATAAATAGAGCGAGTAGGCCATTACACTTGTATATTATATCTGTACAGATTGAATGTAGCTATGATAGTAAGATTAAATCCATTTGCCTAACTTTTTTAGACAATTCCACTGTTAGAAAAACAATAGTTATTAGTTATAATTATTTTCATGGAATTGGCTTAAAGTAACATTGGATGTTCTCATATGGTTGAAGATGATGGTCTATGTATTGGGACAAGTGGGAAGTGAGTGATTGAATACCTGATATGATTGGACGGTGGTTGTTGTAAATTTTTATGAATTTTTGGGATTATGTAAAAAATTGGAATCATGGGATGTGGATTGTAAAGGAACTCAAATTCCTGTCTGGTTATAATCTGTTGATTAAGCCCCGTAGTCAAAAATGTTAGTAATTGCTGCTGATAAATATTTGTAGGATTGGAGGGGAGGGGTTGGTAAGTGGACCTATCTCCAAGAATACGTAATGATTCTTGGACATAGTAAATTTTGTCCATAATTACCACCCCCCACACCTTTATCAGCAGGCTTGATCAAAATAGATTCATTCTCCACAAGCGCACATAGCATACATTTTTCTCCAATGCTAAGATTGTCTCTTTTGATTTTAAATTTACGACTTTGTATCTCAAGATCATCTGAGACCATTTGGGCAAAAGTGTTAATAAATGGGCCACTGACAAATTTAGGAAAAAAGATGGATTCTTAAATTTAGAAATAGTGCTGGGCACTGGGTTAATTGGTGCATATAAAAGGAAACTTATCAAAATGTGGCGCTCTAAATGTTCAGGTAATACACAGTAATAATAGTGCAAAAAATAAACAGTGATACTTATACAGATGTATAGGGATATGCAGCTGTAACCCGGTGGAGGTTGCTCGGTCAATCCTCGTGATGTGAAGTGATGATGAAGTCTCCGGGAAGCGCAATATATGTGAAAAGAAATATAAATCGTGATAGTGCAATATTGTTAAAATTATGATCAGGATATAATATCTTGGCTTGATATTTAATACTCACAAATGTGAGAGAGTAAAAGGCACATAAGTGAGAGAGTTCTGCATCTCCTGTCCACCGAGTGACAACTAACAGCATCCTAAAAAGATACCTTTATGTGCCTTTTACTCTCTCACGTTTGTGAGTATTTAATATCAAGCCAAGACATTATATTCTGATCATAATTTTAACAATATTGCACTATCACGATTTATATTTCTTTTCACATATATTGCGCTTCCCGGAGACTTCATCATCACTGGGTTAATTGGTAAATTCAAATTTGGATCCTGCCTCGAAATGGCATCTCTTTTGAAATACTTTTTAAGGCATAATTTTCTAACATATCGTTGTACATCTACATACAATTTAAAACTATTAGGGCCTGTGACCGGGGTGAACGAGAGGCCTTTGGAAAGTAATGCTCTTTCCTTGTCTGAGATAGAATATTTGCAAATGTTGAATATATTGGCATACTCAGATTTGAATGTTTGTGGATTTTGCCTAGTCTTTCTACTTCCTCTTGTTCCTCTACCGTGTTTTTTTTTTTCTTGTCTCTGGTTGTCCCTTCTCTCCCTAGAAGATCTCTGATAGCTTCTCGTGTGTGTTGCTGATCTCTGGTTTTCCTCCAATCTAAAAAAGAAAAGGTAGGTTTATCTTCACGGCTATCAGTTGATCCATGGCGTTCCTGTTCAAAGTCCACGAGAGGTTGATATTTGTTTTTGTGTTGGTATTGTTCAAAAATACAATACATTTCTTTGTCTAGGTGAATGTTATGTGGGGTGGGAGCAGGTGGTTCTATGTTGTTACTATTATCCCGATAAGTTTTCGGGCATACATCTCCCCTTTTGGGTTTTGGGGTAGTAGATGGAGCTGGATTTTGTACTTTGTCTTTTGTACTAGTGTAGCCTCGGTCTCTTTTCAGCCCCAGAAACCCACCTCCGTGCACGCCGAGCGGTCGCGGGTGCCGCCGGAGGCAGCAACGGACCCGCCGGGACGCAGAAAAGGTGGGGGCCGGAGCAGGGAGCGCTCCGAGGCTCTGCGGCGTACCCGGCTAGCGGGGGCCGCCATTGTGTCTGCTCGCGCATGCGCAGTGGTCGCGCATGCGCACAAGGTGTGCAGGAGTTGCGGAGGCCATTAGGGAGTCGCGCATGCGCAGTAAAAGCGCGCACACGGCCCCAATGCAACAGCAGCCTCCACGGGACTACAGTTCCCATGAGGCATAGGGAGGGATACATGAGGTGCCCCAGAGTGGCCAATGAGGCCAGGATTCCCGAGAGCAGGGAAAGAGATACTTTTCGCGGGCTTGCGGTGGGCAGTTGGAGCTGGGAGCAGGAAGGGGGAGGAAGGGTGTAGGGAGCAAGTGGCTCCTACACCAGGTCAGGTTATCCCCAGGTCCCAGGTAGGCCCCACTCCCCACTAGGTTAGTGGGTAGGCTCTGAGGGAAGGCCCCTAAGGTAGGGACCCTGCCCGTAGGTGTGTGTGTGTAGTCTTGTCAGTGACACAGCTGCAGTGCTGTGTGCGCTGACAAGAAGACACAGTGTTGAGTGCAGTGCAGCAGTTAATTGGGTGAGCTAGTGAGAGGGGATCCGGAGGGTGAAGGAGGAGGTAGTGTGGGTGCAGGGGGTCAGTGACCCGCCTGCATAGGACAGCTTTTCCCAGCAGGCCCCCAGTAGAATCCCTGAGCCACAGTAGGTTGCAGTGCTGCAGGGAAGCCCTATAGTGATAAGAACGTCATCCCCTTACTGAGCAACCGCTAGGGACAAAAGTACAGAGTTGCGGTTGGGGCGAGTCGTTTTGGACATGATGGCTGGACATTGCGACACAGGAGGCAGGCCGCTGATTCGTCTGATCCTTTTCGAAGTGGTTACCGGTCACCGCCGTGACCGGAAGGTATTTACATCAAGTGCACCAACACCGGTCAACAGGCGCTGATCCCGCCTTAGGTATAACTCTTTGGGGACACTAGTGAAGTGGCCACAGGACTGAGCCTTTACAAATAAATTACCATACATGGACACGGTGTGTGGGGCACGCGGTGGCGGGACAGAGACAGTACTCTTTAGGAGCGTGGCGCAGCCACTAGCATTATAAAGACATTATCAGTTAGCTGTGTTAATGTATAAGTGATAGGCGTTATAGGTTATATGTTATGTGTTGATGCCAATGATGAAGTGATAAGGTTATTATTGCATTACAGTAAACTGGTTTCAAGCATGTGTGTTGTTATGTTTCTTGCCCAGGGGAATCTCACATAACGGGGATCCTGGGTAAGTGGAGGCGCTGCGCTAATAAGTGTTACCCCAGGCTCCCAGCTAGCGGAGGCTCAGATCTCCTGGAGCCACAGGTGTGTGCAGTTACCCGTAGTCTCTTTAGAGTGTCAGAAAAAGGGCTACACTAGGAATGGTTTTTCTATAATAACTAGGCATTTTATGTGAATAGTCTCTAGGTATGTTCCCTTTATAGGTCTTAAATTTGTCGTTATCCCTTGGAATTTTTTTCTTCCAATTCCTGTAACAACCACTTTGGTCATCTACTCTGTCTCGTTGGAACTTTTTCTGTTTGAGACTTATAATTTCTTTTTGCATATTGTCCATCTTGGATTTGATCTTAGTTTCTAAAGTTGAAAGTTCACTATTATTTTTAAATATTTCAAATTGTTCTTTCATTTCATTGATCTCTTTATCCAGTTTCTGGAGAGATACTTTACGTTTAGAGATTAATAAACGCATAAGTTCAAAAGAACAATTATCTAGGATGCGGCTCCATTCTAAAGTGAAAGCCTCACTTTGGAAATCAAATATCCTCAAACCACGAGGAATTCTTTTTTGTTCAACATATTTTTCCAGAGTGATGGCATTCCATAATTGTTTAGTTTCACTTATGAGTAATTTCTCATGTTTTTCAACTAGTTCATACATGTTATCTGGGGTATGATCTATTTCAATAGATGGTTCGTCATCCGAGAAAATTTTGTTAATATCAGTATTTCTATTAGCCCGTAAGGCAAATAATTGTGACATAATGCACAATAAAAAGCAGCTAACCTAGAGAGGGGAAGGTACAACAGAAAACAAATAGGTAGCGCTAATATAGTGTACAATATAAAATGAATAACAGGCAGCCTGGATATAACTCTAACCCCAGGTCAGATATGGTACAATGGGAAGGGTATTATATCTCTGGCACTCAACAAGGACGGGTATATAAGAAGAACATATACAACCAGATGATGGTGCTGGCAGATCCAATGATGATCTCCACGTGGGGATTGTCAAATATGAAATATAAGAAGATAAGAAAACAGTGTAATACTGTAAAATACTTAGTACATAGACAGACTGAACAAGACTAACAACTGTTGCTGAAACGGACAGGTGACTGGCATAAAACACATTTAATAAATCAAATAAAATAAAAGAAATGTAATGATTGTCACAGAGAATGAATAAGTGACAAAGGTCCCACTGAATAAATCCTGCTGGGGCTGAAGTGCTCGCTTACCAGAAGATGGATGATAGCTCGCAGCGGATAATCAGAGAGTATCCCCTCTCATAGAACGCCGGTCTGCTCCATGCACTCCTCACTAGCACCGGCCGCGTGTTGTTGTTAAGCGTCGGCTTCCAGATGGAGCAAATAGCCCTGCTCTCGCTGGGGCGGAAAACTCCGACTCTCTGTGTCTCCTCCGTCCTCCGTCTGTCGCACATGCGCAGAGATGTGAGCCGTCGCAGGTTCCCAGCTGCAGATTAACCAGACCCCTCGCCTGCAGTGTGTGGGGCTGGTGGCGGCAGATTCGAAAGCACTCCGAACGGAAGGAGACAGCACGGCAGTCGCATGCGGGGAAAAATCAGCAGATGGAAAGGCAGTAAAACAGTGGGACCACCATTTTTGTTAAATAAATCATGACACGGTGTAATATGTCATGTGTTGTTCATCTGAGGTTGTATTTACCTAATTTTAAGACCTGCTAAGGAACAGTCGATTGTTATTATGTCCTGATATGTAAAACCATAGAATTCAAAGAGGGTGTACTTTCTTTTTCACACAACTGTAAGTTATGTTAGTAAGTAGTAGGTGTTATACAGGAGGGGGGGGGGATGTTTTTACTACATTTCTTTATTGGAAGCAGGGTTTTTTATTGTAGAATTATTATTTATGCATTTGCTTCAGGTTTCAGCGCCTTTTATGTTCTCAGAAACAGACGATCCATAGTATGCTTTTTAATCATTTTCAATACTAGCATATCTTAATTAGTTAATTAACCAGTTATCAATGTTATATTCTTATATCATCACTGTCTTAACTAATATTCTTACAGAAGTATAATAGTTAATAGTATATAGGTTTCTTAATAATAATAATAATAATAATAATATATATATTTTTTTTCTAAATAGGGTTTATTAATGTTCCTTTTAATTTGATATGATTTGTTATTTGAAGGTTTTAATACATTAATAACAAAAAAAATTAAACTGCTTTAATAGCTCCATTTTCAATTGACGTTTTAGCTTCCGAGATGTCAGCCTGTCAGCAAAATGTGGGGGATCTGTATTCATTTTTAATGAGACCCTTAAGACACCTATCATTGAGAACCTTAAGACACCTGTCATTGAGAACCTTAAGACACCTGTCATTGAGAACCTTAAGACACCTGTCATTGAGAACCTTAAGACACCTGTCATTGAGAACCTTAAGACACCTGTCATTGAGAACCTTAAGACACCTGTCATTGAGAACCTTAAGACACCTGTCATTGAGAACCTTAAGACACCTGTCATTGAGAACCTTAAGACACCTGTCACTGAGAACCTTAAGACACCTGTCATTGAGAGGCCTCGTTAGTCTGAGGGCTTGTGCTAAAAATCAGTGAGACTGCAAATCTCTGAGACTCAGAAAAATCCCAGTTGAGAGGTCTGAGATGTTTCCTTTTTTTTTTTTTTCGAAATCGGTCAATTATAACATTTGAGTTGTAATATTTCCACGATAAATAAAAAGTTTGCATGTAACAGGAGAATGTTTATTTTTGCTGTGATCTTAGTCTGCACAGTAACTATGAAGCCGTAATTAGTCAAACAAATAAATATAAGTCGCTGATATGTTTGACTTCAGTGTTGCCAGCCCCCCGAAAACAAATGAGGGGAAATTGGACACCTTTCTGTACAATATGGCGAAGAAACCTACAAATAATAAAAATTACCATGTAGGGGAATTGAACCCACGGTGATTGCGTTTTTCTAAGGAAGCCTATTACACTGATCAGCTGTTTAAACAGCCTAGTTAACCTGTCAGGCTGCACTGCCCCTTTAAAAAAGTAACAACCTATAAAGATCTCTGAATCATAAGGTTAGGCAAGAAATCGGTCTGTCATGTGATCTACTTGTTGCGTGGGATGCTGGGAATTGTGGTTGTGCAGTGATGCAATTCTATGCGATGGGAAGCAGCAGGACCACAAGTCCCAGAATCCCTTGAGCCTCATGCGTTTATTGGCCTGGTAAATCCCCCACCCACTAAAGCTGATAGACAAAGGGTGTAGCTGGAGGAGGTAGGTGGTGATTTTAACTTTTAACATGTAGGATCTGGCAGGCAATTGTATTTAAGGCTTGTGTCATAGTCTTTATGCAACACAGGGAGATGTCCTGTCATCCAAATTGTGAATGGAGAGATCAGAGGGGGCAGAAATGGGGAGATGGCAGGGACAGGGGGACAGGCAGAGATCAGAGGGGGGTGAGGGGGAGAGATGGTAGAGATCAGAGGGGTTGGGAGGGGGGGGGGGTGAGAGATGGCAGGGAGAGAGGGACAGGCAGAGATCAGAGGGGGAGAGATGGCAGGGAGAGGGGGACAGGCAGAGATCAGAGGGGGAGAGATGGCAGGGAGAGGGGGACAGGCAGAGATCAGAGGGGGAGAGATGGCAGGTAGAGGGGGACAGGCAGAGATCAGAGAGGGGGAGAGATGGCAGGGAGAGGGGGACAGGCAGAGATCAGAGGTGGAGAGATGGCAGGGAGAGGGGGACAGGCAGAGATCAGAGAGGGGGAGAGATGGCAGGGAGAGGGGGACAGGCAGAGATCAGAGAGGGGGAGAGATGGCAGGGAGAGGAACAGGCAGGGATCAGATTGAGGGAGAGATGGCAGGGACAGGGGGACAGGCAGAGATTAGAGGGGGGGGGGGGATAGACAGCCGGGAAAGGGACAGGCAGAGATCAGAGGAGAGTTGGCAGGGAGAGGGGGACAGGCAGAGATCAAGGGGGGGGGGGGGGGGGGGTGGAGGATGAGAGATGGCAGGGAAAGGGACAAGCAGAGATCAGAGAGGGAAAGAGAAATGCTGGGATCTGTACCCACTCACAAGGACTGTTACTGCAGTCTGCATTCCTGCATTTTACCATGGGAATTATTACGGGCTTGGAAAGCCTGGGAGCATCATAATAACAGCGCCGTGTGGAAATTATTAGATGACAAGTGTTAGTAAAAAAAAAAAAGAGCCGTACTCTACTGTCTGATTTCAGCAAGTTGTGACTCCTATTATTTCTGCAACAAAGGGGTTAATAAGAGGCTTTGTTTAAAAAAAAAATATATATTTTTTCAACCCATCTCCTGTCAGAAGGACCAGAAATACATTTGTGATTCTGTCTGGCAGCCAATGGGTTCATTTCATGCAAACTGTAATAAAAAACTTTTGTATTGGATATATATATATATATATATATATATATATATATATATATATATATATATATATATATAATTTCTCAAATACTCCAGCAGTTTATGAATTAAGGGCTTTATAAATATGGCTAGTATTGTGAATAATTCATTTTTATTTTATTCAAAGACAGGTGTACAGATACACAAACGCACACAGAAATATATACACTTAGATTTGCACTGACTTTGATACATTGTTTCTATCTGTATGTCTTAGCGATTGTGGCCTGGAATATACTTCGAACAAATTGACTCCGCTGACATTTTCCCTACTTACCAAGCGAAAAAAAATGTTCACTAGCTTCGCATAAGCCCAATTAAAATTAGCAATGCATGCGCTTCACTCAAAAGTGAAAAACATTTCCGTGTCGGAGAAACGGGGACGACACTGCAGACATTTGCGGTTCACTCTGTGTTTGAGTTTAATGAGACTATGAAAGTGTTATAAGTGCTATGCTAAATGACACCCAGGTGTATAAGAGCAGTCCCTTTATATATACATATTGGCAGTGCAGAGAGGGACATGATGACCAAGAGAAGCTGGAGGATTACATACAGTAATTATAAACGTTGTGTGATGAGCGAGTTGTCCTAGGCAAGTGTGGTGTTCTGTATGATAATGTAGGCTTGTGATTCACTGTGTTAGTATGTAGCATTAGTATAGTAAGTTGCTTAGTGGAAGAGTGATTACCTGACTACTAATGTTAGTTTGTCTATTTCTCAACTGATAGAGACATGACAGAGGAGTGGAGTATGATTGGAGTGGAAGAGAGAAGGATTGGTGGATTGGAAGAGCAGAGGAGTGGTGTGGATGAGACTATTTTGGAACACCATGAGAGGAGAGTAGCACAGCAGGTATGGAGTAGTGGAGGGAAAGAGAGGACACATTGGCAAGGGAGGAAACGGCAGGGAGCCAGAGTGAGCCGCCAACCTTGGCTCAAGAAGTCAAACTCCTTTTCTGATCCTGGCGAGGGAACAAGTGGCACTGCGTCTTCCGGCAGGGATAGGCTGAGGAACATCAAGTTCACAGAGGAGGAGAATGACGTGCTGGTCACCAAGGTCCTAGAGAACTATCCTAAATTATATGGGGATGATGCGTCTAGGACGTCAAGCTTTGAGAAGAAACGGATTTGGCGTGGCATTCTGGACTCTATAAACTGTCTAGGTGTGAGCGTTCGGAATGTGGACACCTGCAAGAAGAGATTTGCAGACTGTAAACGGTTTGTGAGGGCCAAAATGAGCAAGCAGTGGCGTCATGCTGGAAGACGCCCATCCATGAACGTGTACTATGCGGAGTGGGAGGAGAAAATCAAGACAATCATATGCCCAGTGGTGGAGGGAATACCAGGACTGATTGATTCTTCTGATCCTGGTTCATACGAATGTTCAGGTATATATTATACAGCTTGTATTGACAATGTCCTAGAGATGTAGCAGGATACATTGCTTCCTATGGTGGGCTAGGTTGCATCAACACTGCCAATGAATCCTATTGAAACTGTGTTATGGTGGAATAGGTTGTTACATGGAGAAACTGTCACGCGCTACATCTGTATATTATGTCTACATATGCAATATATAATGGCAAGTATATAATTGTTTGATTAAGAAATACGTTTTCCAAACCTAAAAAGAAATATTATATAGAAACTAGCTGTATATAGAAATACATCCACATATAACAAATTGATGTGTTGGTACGAGGAATAAACATTTGTGTATACTAATATATTTGCATGTTACCGTAAGTATACCTATGGTAATTTACATTGTGCACAAAAAAGTATATTTATAGAATTTAAATTCTACATCTTTTAAACGATGTGTTTATGTATACACACGCACAAAATAAGTCATAAGAGATCATTGAACATATGAAATAACGGATATCTTACTTCATTTGTAGGTCATTGGTCTCCCCATGAAAATGCATCACCAGAAGCACAGCTGTCGCCAGATGAACTTGAACCCCCTGATGTACAATTTTATCCTGAAGGTCAAATGTCACCGGAGCCAAAACCACAGATAGATGAAGAATGGCCAGTATTTAGAGAGCAAGCAGCTGTGAATGTAAAAGAGGAAAGAGATATGGGTGTATTAGAGATGCAACCAGTGGAAGATAGTCCTCAACATCACAGGCGGTTTGCACCTTCTCCACGATGGGAGGCTCAAGCTCCTGAAGGTCATGTCCTTAATGATATGGACCAACTTCTCTATCAAAGCCAGGAGGCTTTTCGTCGAACTCTAAGACGGCAGCTACATGCTGTACGTCAAGAACTTCGGGAATTCAGACGTGATCATACAGAAAGGATGGACTTGTTGCTCACCCTCCATCGGGAACACATAATGGTGGAAGAGCAGAGAAATGAGATCCTATCCCAGTTGGTCAGCACTGTGAATAATTTGGCAACTAAACTAAACACTAGAGATGTATGCAGAGACCGGCAACATTTACAGACCCCCTTAACTGGCACCTCTGCAAACCCAGGCGCCAATACCTCCACCAGAACAGGTACTCCTGCCCAGTCCCCACCACCTTACCCATCCCGTCAATCACCAGAAGAAGCACGGCATCCGTGCATAAACCGTAGAAGAACACTTGTCATCCACCGTGATCCTATTGCCAATAAAAGAAGAAAATGAACTTTTATCTAGATTTGTTGCATTATTTTTTTTGCTAAAAACATTGGTTTATTGTTCAGAAAAAAAATTCAGATTAAAATATAAGTTTTTAAATATTTGCATATACTTTGTTTGTCATAAGCCAATAAGTTTCTGTGGGCAGTTCCCCTGGCATGTTTTATTTGTTAAAGAATTCTTCACAATACTGTACAACAGGATCTGTTTTCACCTCTCCAATTGTTTTTTTTTACTTGCTCACTGAATTCCTAAATTAATATTGCTGCTTTTGGAGTGGGGAAAGTGAGAAAAAAACAGAGATTGCCACGTGAAGACTACTGCAGGCTTTGGGCCTTTTGTAGGTAAAATAATAAGGTAACTAATTTTGCTTTGAAGGGCAAAGCACTAATCTCGCTGTCCAAATAGGTCATATTGGGGAGGAAATGCAACTTTGAATAGTCGCTGGTTTGGGATTTATACAGGTTCCTAATGAAGTTGTTTATAGTTTCGATAAACGCAGATTTATATGAAAGTGGCCATTCCAAGTATTGCCCAGTCTCACAATCTACTGACTTGTAGTTGTAAGTATTACTTCTGTACCAGGGAGACTCTGTGCTTGCTTTTCCCTCTCCCAGAATCCTCTGCTTGTGTCATCCTCACTTTTTCTTGACTTATCCAAGTGAGGGCAGTGGCATCATTGGACTGGAAGAGAAGCTTCATCTGATTCTCTGGCATACTGTTCTATCCAAGGAAATAGCCATTTTCGGAGGGTTGCTCTTTTCACATACTTGCATCCATACAGTAAATAAATACACAACATGTCCTACTGCCCCAAGGAGGCAGGTAAAAGATAAAGTTAGCTAGCAATATATATTGAGTGCATACGGGTTAGTAGTCAATTATCCTTAATCTGTCAATTGCGTGTTGCTCAATGGTGTTTTACAACCTTGGGGAATGCAGTATGGCTGATTTAACCCAGTGAATATATGCAAATAAAATTGGGGGATGCATTGTATTGTGAGAAAACACATTGGAGAGATGTATCAAGGCAATTTTGGAGTAAAATCAGGGTAGACTGGCATTTTTAAGCTGCTCCTACTTGTCGAATGTTATCCTGTGTGCACGCATTTTGGGAAGTTTCAATAGGAGGCTTTAGCCGACACCCACATTAAACTGGGGTCGGTCCAATTTTACTCGTGTTGGTTAAAAAAAGCAACATTAATCACTGAGCCAGAACACTGTTCTCTTTGCACTGATGCATCTCGCCAGTTTCAATAAGTGAAGTCGCTTTGTAGAATATTGAATGTGGACCTGTATGTCTCTACCAGTGACGCCCTCTCAGGATGAACGAGCATGAATCGGCGTCCCTCGTTAAGCAGCCTGCAGGGATGGCATTCACTGGCAACTGTAGCAAGAATGACATGAAGGGAAGTGCTACTTCTCCTAAGGTAACTTTTCTTTATTATAATGGCGCTTTTCTCACACTGGGACTCTAAGCGCGTCACAGTTACAGTATAGCACGTGGTACGCAGCACATAGGAATGTCACAGACACAGTCCCTGCCCAGATGAGCTTACAAACTATGTTTTTGGTGCCTGAGGCACAGGGAGATAAAGTGACTTCACAAAGGTCACAAGGAGCTGACACCGGGATTTGATCCTGGTTCCCCTGCTTCTAACTCTGTGCCATTGTTTACAGATTCAGTGTCTTTACACACTGACATGTATATATGTATATATTTTTTGACTTTATTAAATATCCCATATTTTTAACAACTATATAGGATTGCGCTTTTTTCTTTTCTTAATTTTTTTTAGGATAGGCATATCTTTTTAGAGCTGCATCCCAATGGCTCATTTCCCTTTGACCAGTGCCTGATATTCCCTATGCACTAATATTATATTTATTTATCACGTATTAATTTTCACATAGTGTTAGTCCTAGCGCTGATTTGTTTTTATATATATATATATATATATATATATATATATGTATATATATCTATATCACAGCGCCTATATACATACACACGTGTGTGTGTACAGTATGTATGTGTATGTATATCTTCTATCTCCAATAAAGAATATCACTTGTGAGCACATTCACATGTCTTAGACAGGTCTGCAACCCTGCCTTTCACCATTATCACCTAGCATACAGTGCTCACACTGCAGCAAAGGATTCCGGGAAATTACATGCAAATGAGCATACAATGTGTCACCTTTTGCCTGAAATCCAATTTTACATGGAACCCTTATAAGCAGAGCATTTGCTGACACAACACACCTCCCTTACACTGGCACAAAGGAACGCAACATGGATTGATGCTTGTAGTGCTAACTTCCTAATATTTAATTGCCAAATTGAGATATCACACACAAGGA
This sequence comes from Ascaphus truei, assembly GCF_040206685.1. Lineage (NCBI taxonomy): Eukaryota > Metazoa > Chordata > Amphibia > Anura > Ascaphidae > Ascaphus > Ascaphus truei. Next base: position 29,109,081 of record NC_134489.1, read on the forward strand.
CCATAGAGGCTGTTCTTGCCTATGAAGGATGAAAGTACAGTAGTATAATTAAAGACTGCACAGTGAGGAAAGGTAATTCTAACTTATTTTCCTATAGAAAGTAACGTGTACCCACTAAGTTTGTCTCATCTCACGGTAAGAAAGAGAAATGAAGACCCATTGCCATCTTCCTTCCAATAATAATCACAATGACACAGAAGAAAACTTGACCCGTAAAAAGTGAGACCTTCCTGCAGGGTCACTCGGAGACACGCAGAAGAGACATTAAAGTGACTTTAAATTAAAAAAAAACAAAACAAAACTGTATTTACACCATTTATAAATGTAAACGGTTTATATTTGAATGTTAAGAAATGCATCGAATCCAAAAACAAAATTATTACATCACCTGGGTCCCACCTGGCAATGTGGGGGAACGTGAAACTCTGATTCAACAATGAGTGTAACTATAATATATTTAATGACAATCTCTCAGATGGTATCTCTCATACCCATCATAAATACACGAATAACCAAAAGAATGGGCAAATCCAGTCGCCAATAAACAAGAAACCAGCAAGGATATTAATATTGAAAAAAATGAATTCAATCTAAATAACACATGTAGTAAGATCACCAGTACTGTAACTAGGCTGGGTGTCGGCCTGCTTTATTTTCATCACTTTTTGGCACGGTTTTATCCGTTTTAGACTGTACTTTTAGACTTGCGTGTTTAATCGACATTACTGTACACACGTTGCATGATCACGTGAGTACTTGTGACTGTGATCTTACAGCAATGTGTTATTTAGATTTGAATACATTTTTCTATTTTTGAACATGTTCCCTTGCGCCTGTTATTTCTTTGACGGATTTTCTCATTCTTTTGGTTATCAATGTTAAGATATGTCGCAGTAAAGGCTTGCCCCTTCACCCTTTCGCTACCACCGCCCTCTGCTTTAAAAAAAAATCGCCCCCCCCCCAAAAAAAATCACCCACTTGGATTACCTCTTTAAACACGCACAGTTCTTACCATGCATGAAAACATACTACGCGAAGGATTGGGATGGGGAAGGAAAGAAAGACATAAACCCCTGCTAAGCTAAGGTAACGAGTAAGTAGAGTTGACGTTGAAAAGGGTATGGTGCTGGGCTAAGAGTTGTATTAACATAAATACCAAGCGAAAAAGAACTCCATTATAATAGCTCTCATTTACCGAATAGTGTATAGTAGTTGTAATTAAAAATATACTTTATTGAAATATAAGTTAAAATAAGGTGTGCGTGGACAGACCAAACATAGATATACAAAAGGACTATGTAGCTCCTATTAAGAGGTAATTAGTATAACGACTAATACACAGTTATAGTCAAAATTAAAGAGACCTCGGTAGAGCGTGTAAGGTTCTACTTAGGTTGTAGGCCTAGTTAGGCAGACAGGACTTTATTGCTGAGGTCAATATAGCATGTACATAGTTATACCTAAATGGAATTCAGAACCACTGTCCTTGTAATCGTAACCTTAGCATGTACGAATTATAAGCTTTCTGGGTAACAGAGTGATACTGCCATTGATGAGAGAGCCTCCGTCGACAATCGTTTCACGCTGAACGCGTTTTCAAGACTGACAGGCTAGTGTTTTTGGTCTGAACATACTATTAACTTCATATATAGAGATCTACTAATGAATGGTTCAACTTGAGTCTTTCTAACATATATGTTGTCTCTTTTTTTTAGGACAATAGTGAGCCCAGAGGTACATTAGTTCATCAGTTTACCATGAAACTGACACAGCTGGCTATTCCATTTAGGCATAACTATGTACATGCTATATTGACCTCAGCAATTAAGTCCTGTCTGCCTAACTAGGCCTACAACCTTACACGCACTACTGAGGTCTCTTTAATTTCGACTAAAACTGTATATTAGTCGTTATACTACACTATTTCCTCAATTCTAAGACACACCTTTTTTTCGATTTTCACATGTCTGAAATCGGGGTGCGTCTTAGAATCGATGTATTGCAGATGGTTGAAGATGGACAGCGGGTGGGAGTGCGGTGGCGGCAGCAGGACAGGTCCCAAGTCTGCAGGTGAATGAAGATAAGAAGACAGCGGGTGTGCGGTGGCGGCGGCTAAGTGATCATAATAGCAGTAGAGCTGAGCAGGAGCAGAGCGGCATAGGGGAACGGCTTGGGAGGTGCACACTGTAACACTGGAAGTTGACCGGTGTCTGTCTTCCGGTTACAGTGTGCACCTCCCAAGCCATTCCCCTATGCCGCTCTGCTCCTGCTCAGCTCTCCTGCTATTATGATCTCCTGCCGCGGCACCCCTCTGCCTTCTTATCTTCATTCACCTGCAGACTTTGGACCTGTCCTGCTGCTGCTGACCCACCCGCTGTCGAGGAGCTGCTCGTGAGTGGCTGAGAGACCAGGAAATAGCAGAGCACAGCTGAGAGTCTGTAACACCAGTGCCAGAATCCAAGATGGCGACGGCAGAGTTCAAGTTATGCACTGGGCGGCGGCATGGGTAGCGACGGGGGGCAGAGGCAGCAGGTAGTGGGTAAGGAGGGGTCATGCCGCAAGGGACGTGGCCCCCGATTCCTTACAGTACCCCCTCCCCCCCTTCAGGATCGACCTCAGGACGATCCATCCAAGGCTTCTGTGGAAATTTCTTGTGGAAGCGGTCCAAGAGAACTGGAGCATGGATGTCCTCCTTGGATACCCAAGAGCGTTCCTCTGGGCCATAAATAACCCTTCCAGTGAACAAGGAATTGTATCTTTCTTCTGGATACATGAGAATCCATGATTGTCTGGATTTCGAATTCAGGGTGTCCTTGGACCGTGACTGGTTTGGGTTTATAGGTCTTTGCAGGGAACCGTTTGCTCTGGACGAATGGCTTGAGCAAGGAAACGTGGAATACGTTTGGAATCCTCATGGAAGACGGAAGTTGCAGACGAAATGCCACAGGATTGATTTGTTCCTGGATCAGAAAAGGCCCTAAGAATCGGGGTGCCAATTTCGGGGTCGGAGACTTCAACTTGATGTTCTTGGACGAAAGCCAAACTCGGTCCCCTGGCTTGTAATTAGGGGCCTGTTGATGACGGTGGTCTGCCTGAGACTTGAATTTCTGAGCGGCGCTAAGAAGTGCGGACTGAATCTTGATCAATGACTCCTGAAGAGTAGTTACCCGTTCATCAGCCGCCGGCACTCCTATCGGAATGTTTGAGATTGGCAGACAACTTGGGTGGAAACCATAATTCACGAAGAACAGGGTTTTGTGCGTGGATTCATTACGAAGTGAATTGGTTGCAAATTCTGCCCAAGGTAGCAGGTCAACCCAATTATCCTGGGAATCGGAAATAAAACACCGTAGGTATTGTTCCAGCGTTTGATTTAGTCTTTCAGTTTGCCCATTAGTCTGGGGGTGATAGCCTGACGAGAAGGATAGCGCCATGCCAAGCCTCTTGGAGAAAGCCCGCCAAAATTTCGATATAAATTGCGTGCCTCGGTTCGAGACTATGGATGTAGATATCCCATGGATGCGAAACACCTCCTTGGTCAAGATATCAGCTAGGGTGGGCGAGGAGGGAAGTCCTTTGAGTGAAACAAAGTGGGCCTGTTTTGAAAAACGGTCAACGATGACCAAAATGGTATTCATCCCTCTGGAAGGGGGTAGATCCACAATGAAATCCATTGAAATATGTGACCATGGACGTTCAGGTACTGGCAAGGGCATGAGCAAGCCTGAGGGTCTTTGATGAAGAGTCTTGTTTTGTGCGCATACTGGAAAGGCACTAGTAAATTCATGAACCATCTTTGCCATATTAGGCCACCAAAAAGTACGCTTGATAAGATCCAAAGTTCTTTTGAAGCCGGGATGGCCGGCTGAACGGACAGAGTGGCCCCATTCTAGTATCTTTTGATGAAACCTGGGTGCGGCATAGAGAATTCCTTCCGGTACCTCTAGACCGCTCGGAATTTGTGTTTGAGCTTCAACGACCTTTTCGAGAATGTCAAATGAGTTGGCGGAAATTATAAACTTAGAGGGTACGATAGTTTCAGGGGTTTCTTCGGATATTTCCTCAGGAGAAAATTGTCGGGACAAGGCATCAGCTTTTGTGTTCTTAGAACCGGGAATATAAGACAGAGTATAATTAAATCTTGAGAAAAATAATGCCCAACGGGCTTGACGAGACCCCAGACGACGTGCATTTTTTATATAAAGAAGATTTTTATGATCAGTCAATATAGAAATAGGTTCGCGGGAACATTCCAGGAGATGTCGCCATTCCTGTAAGGCCATCTTGATAGCCAAGAGCTCTCTATTGCCAACATCATAGTTCTTTTCAGCAGGCGAAAACTTCTTTGAAAAAAAACCGCATGGATGAAGCTTATCTTGAGGGAAGAATCTCTGGGACAGGATGGTGCCTGCACTACAATCAGACGCATCAACTTCTAATGTAAAAGGAAGACTAACATCGGGATGTCGCAGAATGGGTGCCGAGACGAAAGCTGGTTTCAGGGTTTCGAAGGACGAGACGGCCTGCGGAGGCATACAGATGGGTCAGCTCCCTTCTTGGTAAGGGCCGTAATGGGAGCCACAATGGTAGAAAATTTTCGATGAATTTTCTATAGTAATTGGAGAAGCCTAAAAACCGCTGGATGGCTTTGAGAGAGTTGGGTAGAGGCCAATCCAAAACAGCCTTAAGTTTTTCAGGGTCCATTGAAAATCCTTTATCTGAAATTATATAGCCTAAGAAGGCAGTAGAGGTTTGATGAAAAAGACATTTCTCGAGTTTAGCGTAGAGATTATTGACACGAAGGCGAGCGAGAACGAGCCTGGTATGCTGGACATGATCTTGAAGATTTTTAGAAAAAATTAGGATATCGTCCAGATAGACGATTACGGAAGAGTTGAGAACATCACGGAAGACATCATTCATAAAATCCTGAAAAACAGCAGGAACATTGCATAAGCCGAAGGGCATTACAAGATACTCGTACTGGCCGCTTCTGGTATTGAAGGCAGTCTTCCATTCATCGCCCCTTCGGATGCGAACAAGATAGTAAGCTCCTCAGAGGTCTAACTTGGAAAACATTTTTGCCCCTTGAAGCCTATCAAAAAGTTTGGAGATCAGCGGAAGGGGGTATCGATTCTTGACTGTGATGAGATTGAGCCCTCGGTAATCAATGTATGGTCTCAGGGATCCGTCTTTCTTTTTGACAAAAAGAAACCGGCACCAGCGGGGGACGAAGAATTACGAATGAATCCTTTTTCAAGGTTTTCTTTGATGTATGCTGCCATGGCTTCAGTTTCAGGGAGAGACAAGGGGTAGGACTTACATTTCGGAAGAACAGCGCCGGGAACCAGATCAATGAGACAATCATAAGGTCTGTGAGGAGGTAGAACCTCCGATTGTGACTTGCTAAACACGTCGATGAAATCCGCATATGCTTCAGGAAGAGCGGAATCATTAGCCGGGGGCGCTTCCACTCCCGCGAGGACTGTGGTAGGAGAAATGACCGGCAATGGTGAGGCCTCTGACTCTGGCTCCCACTGAATTGTCTTGCCATCCCTCCAATCAATGCGTGGGTTGTGCTGCTGTAGCCAGGGTAATCCTAGGATAACTGGAACGGCAGGAAAGTGCATCATGTCAAAGGATATGATTTCGGTATGAGTACCGGCAGAAAGGGTGAGAGGAAGAGTCTCTAACGTGATCAAGGCAGGTTGCAAAGGACGACCATCAATAGCCTCGAGGCCAATCGGCGATTTCTTAGCGATGAGCGGAATCTTGTTATGAGTAGCAAAATCTTGATCCACAAAGTTACCACCGGATCCTGAATCAAGAAAAGCGGCTGTGGTTACGAGAAAATTCGGACCTTCAAGCGAGACTGGAAGCATAATTCTCTTAGGGAGTTCCTCTTCAGAGGTAGGGTGAGAAGATATTGACCCCAAAATGAGTCCCTCTTGCCCCATTGGTCGTGTTTGTTCTGTGGGCCTTAAAGGACAAAAACGTACCGTATGCTCAGGAGATCCACAGTAGTAGCAAAGGCCCTCATTCCGGCGACGAGCCCTTTCGGCAGTCCGGTCAGGGGTTCTATCGGCAGTCCTGTCGGTATTACGGAACTCTTGACTGGCAATCTGCTTGGGTTCCGCAGCATCTAGAACAGGGCGAATAGCTGGGAAAGACCTGGGAAGAATAGGTTCAGAAGAGAAAATTCTGGGACGCTGGCGTTCATGACGGCGCTGTTGAAGGTGCTGATCCACTCGTATGCATTGTGCGATCAATTCCTCCAATCCCTGGGGCCTGGGCTGGACTGCAAGTTAATCCTTTACAGAGTCGGACAAACCTTGCCAAAACACAGCAATAAGGGCTTCTTGGTTCCAATGCGGCTCCGCCACGACAGTCCGGAATTCCAATGCGTATATGGCTACGGACCTACGACCTTGAAACAATTGAACAAGAGAAGCAGCGGCAGTATCTCTGCGGGCGGGAATATCGAATACCTGCTGGAATTCTTGACAGAAGAGCTGGTAATCCTGGGTGACTTCCGCACGCAACTCCCAGATGGGAGAGGCCCATGCCAAGGCGTCCCCTGTTAAAAGAGAGTAAACATAGGCTACCTTGGTGCGTCCGGTGGGGAACAGGCTGGGAGAAATCTCAAACTGTATTTCACATTGGTTCAAAAACCCACGACAGGCTAGAGGGTCACCCGCATATGCTTTAGGCGTAGGAATCCTGAGTTCTGATGGCCGGTCGCCACCCTGCGCGGCTGGAATAGGCTGCTGGGAAAGCTGTTGTACCAGGCTTGTGGATATGTAGCGGGTGTATCAAAGGAGGTACACAGAAAGAGTCCCTTTGTAGGCGCACCGCAGACCTTTATAGAATAAAAGTGGTCAGGGGTGAAAAAAATATATGTATAACGAAATGTCTTTAATACTTTATTTAATTCAGTGAAAGTGTAATAAAAACAGTATACATATTCATATTCTACTAAATATACTGTGTTAAAATAGACACTAAAGAGGTCTAAGAAATCTACTGTAAGCCCCCAATAGGCATAGGTATCAAGTATTTCTGGCTATTTCCGAACTATTGTTAATCACTGTAGTATGTTTGAGATTTTGCATGCATCTATAATCTATAATCTACAGTGAAATTGAGCAAAAATGTACTCGTGGTCACCTACATCTTTGCTCAATTTCACTGTACCATTAGAACCACAGTGCCTATCCATATACGATCATTATATCTGGATACTTTAGCCACTTAGAGTGTGGAATAGGGTTTGACTCTAAAACTGATGAGTACCTACCTTGTGTTCCATACTATCCAACAGAGATTATAGATGCACGAAAAATCTCAAAGATACTACAGTGATTAACAATAGTTCTGCAATAGCCAGAAATACTTGATACCTATGCCTATTGGGGGCTTACAGTAGATTTCTTAGACCTCTTTAGTGTCTATTTTAACACAGTATATTTAGTAGAATATGAATATGTATACTGTTTTTATTACACTTTCACTGAATTAAATCTATAGTTGTCTGTACCAGGCTTGTGACCTGAGTTCCCAAAGTATCAATGCAAAGCGCAAGTCCCCATATCATTTGGCCCACCTCAGTCAGATCTGTTTCTGTTGGGCTCTGCATAATGTCACGCTGTGCAGCCCGCAGACCAGGCCAGTCCCCTGTACTGAGGTGGGATGTTGAATATACACACTGACAGCAGAGGGAGTGGGTCCGGGATGTGGTTGTAGCGTGGCCAGGCCTGGATTAAGATTTAGAATATAAATCTGGACGCGGAAAAAGCTTTCGATAGGATAGACTGGCCATATTTGAAAGCGACGCTTGCGACATTTGGCTTTGGAGATCGGGTGAGCGAAGCGATTCTGTCGCTATACTCTAACCCCACCGCCAGGGTCATATACCATTGCTACCCCTCTCTGCCATTTCAAATAAAGGGTGGCACGAGACAGGGCTGCCCATTATCTCCTCTTTTATTTGCCCTATGTATTGAACCACTGGCGGCACAAATCAGAGGAAACCCAGACATCTCAGGGTTAAACGCATACTCCCAGACCCATAAAGCGGCCCTGTACGCAGATGACATCCTTCTGATTATCACAAAACCCCTCACTTCCCTACCAAACCTATTCGACCTACTAGATTGATTCTCTAAGATCTCCGGCTTTAAAATTAATCAATCCAAGTCGGAAGCCCTCAACATCAACCTCCCTAGACACACAGAGAAATTATTAAAATTGAATTTCAAATTTAACTGGCAACAAAACCACATAAAATACCTGGGTGTCCACATCACCAAAACTGTAAAGGACGTGTACAATGCAAATTACCCCAACCTGATTCGGACCCTAAAATCTGATTTACAGAAGTGGACATCCAAAAGGATATCCTGGATTGGACGTATCCATAGTGTCAAAATGAACCTACTCCCCCGCATATTATACCTCTTCCAAACTCTTCCAGTGCCACTCAGATTGAGGGACATGCACTCACTTCAATCTGAAATTTCCAAATTTATAAGGGGAGGTAAAAAACCGAGGGTAAGTAAACTAAATATGAAAAGACCTGTGCTGGCTGGCGGCCTAGCAGTACCCTGCCTGCTATCATATTACAAGGCGGCACAATTAAGCCAAATCGTACAATGGCAATCTAACCCGAAGTTGAAGAGATGGGTGGAAATAGAGAATGCTGCATGCGCACCTTTGGATCTAAGCAGCTTAATTTGGTTACCTAAAACGGCGCAAAAATTCGCCACAATGCCGCTATCCTCTATGACCAACTCATTGTCAATCTGGGAGGCTACGAAAATCAGGCATTCCCTCACGACAAAACACTCCATGGTGACACCCATATGGAATAATCCTGAATTCTCTCCGGGGCTATCGGTCGGTAATATCTCAATCTGGAGGCAGAAGGGTTACAATCGGATTAGAGATCTGGAGGGACATGATAGAAAAATCAAAACATTTGACCATATCAGACTAGAAAAAGAGATGCCCCACTCAGAATTCTTTAGATACCTCCAGATCATGGCATTTTATAATAAATATGCCCCATACCCCCTATTAACATCTTTCGAAAAGCTCTGTCTGGCTGAGACCGACACGAAGGGACTCACATCACAGCTATACGGAGAGGTGGTCAGTTCTGGTGAACATGAGCAGCGGATACCCTCATTCCGATCTCAATGGGAAACAGATTTAGGAGAAAACTTAGAGGATGAAGAATGGAGCGCTATATACATGGCCACTGCAAAGAGATCCATATGCACCACTCTTAAGGAGAACGCATATAAAGTCCTAATGCGATGGTACCTTACCCCACTGAAATTATCAAGGTTTGTGCCGGGATCCTCCCCCCTGTACTCCCGCCAGTGCGGAGGAACAGCTGACCTGTTACATATGCTGTGGTCCTGCCCACGGATCTCTCCACTCTGGGAGGTGATTAGACATTGGATTCAGAGACTGTTCGATCTCACAATACCCCCAGACCCGTGGCTGTTCCTCCTGAACAGGCCATTGATGGGCCTCACCAAAGCACACAACAAACTAATTGCCCATTTTGCAATTGCAACGCGGTGCGAGATCGCAGCATTATGGAAACAATCTGATATTCCAACCATCCCAAAGAGTCGAAATCGAATTTGGTTCATTTGCCAGATGGAAAAGTTAACGAGTTTAGTTAATGACCCTGGTGACAATTTCCTAAAAGTCTGGACGCCCTGGCTGGCACAGACAGATATCCCTGGGATAGAGAGGACCTCAATCTGGCTATGATAGTTGTAGATGCGTTCTCATTGGGAGGGGCTTACTGGTCGTATTATATTTCCCTAAGACCCTATATAGCAGCATTATAATATTAACAATTAGCGAAGCGACCCAGCCCACACGTGTTCGGGGTCAGGCCTCGGGATGCATCCACTATCACCTCACTCTTCATACCTCACCCCCAACCTTCCCCACCCAGACCTTCCCACTCCCTCCCTCCTTTTTTTTTTTTGTGAGTGGGTCTTGTCTCCCCCTTTAAGTTTGGTTGTAAGTGTCTGTTTGTCCTCTTTAGAAGGATCTCACTACCATTTTCTCAGTTGTTAAAATATTGTTTTCATACAAGACAAAAAAAGTATTCGATAATGTATTTTTTGCTGTTACAATGCAATAAAAAAAATTTAAGTTAAAGATTTAGAATAGTCGTTGTACTTGCCGAGTTCAGGAGTATAGAGAGTTCCGTAGTTAAATCCGTTTCCGTGTCCGAGGGTCTGAGAGGTAAGAATCGTGATGGGTAAGCCGAAGTCGGGAGCCAGAGAGGTAAGTCAGACAAGCCGGTTCAAATCTGTAGGAGTAAAGACAAACAGGAGCACGACACAGTTTCCAGGCTACACAGGAAGCAAGGAGCTATTCAGAGCAAGGAAGTGAAGGCAAAGCAGGATATTTAAAGAGACAGTGACCAATCCGGACGAGGGGCATCGCGGAGGCGTGTCGAGGAGCTGCTCGTGAGTGGCTGAGAGACCAGGAAATAGCAGAGCACAGCTGAGAGTCTGTAACACCAGTGCCAGAATCCAAGATTGCGACAGCAGAGTTCAAGGTATGCACTGGGCGGCGGCATGGGTAGCGACGGGGGGCAGCCGCTGCAGTACTGGTAGTGGGTAAGGAGGGGTCACGCTGCAAGGGACTTGGCCCCCGATTCCTTACACATGGTAAGTGAAAAAGTAATTTTCCTCGATTGTAAGTGCCAAATCGAAGGCGTCTTACAATCGAGGAAATACGGTAATTACCTCTTAATTGGAGCTACATAGTCCTTTTGTATATCTATGTTTGGTTTGTACATGCGCACCTTATTTGAACTTATATTTCAATATTTTTAATTACAAGTACGATACACTATTTGATAAATGAGTGCTATTATAACGGAGTTCTTTTTCTCTTGGTATTTATCTTGCATGAAAACATTCAGATGATATTTGGGATGTAGCTGGACATGACGCACATGTTGAAGGTGCTGATCCGTACTCGCAAATGAAATGAATACACGTGAGTCAGTGGGGGACTTGTCTGTGTTTCAGGTACCAGTCAAGTTTGCTGAAGTCGCTGTATATTTCTCCAAAGAGGAATGGAAATATTTAGAAGAAGGACAGAAGGAGCTTTACAAGGACGTGATGATCGATAATTATCAGACCATCAGCTCACTGGGTAAGAAGATTTGTTTCATGCTTTTAAAGCTGTACTTAAAGATGTGCAGAACTCGGACTTCAACGTCGAAGCTACGAAGGAGCAGGAGAGTGAGGGGGAAGCTCTCTTTTACGGGGGAAGTTTCCCCCACTACGACCTATTTGGAGAAAATGGAACTGCGCAACCAAAAACAATTAAGCAATTAACAGTGAATACAGTGAACACTTTCCATGCAACTTGGTATGTCTCACCCAGAGAGAGAACACAATCCACAAAGCAAGAATATACCACTTCCGCAAAGGGACAGAATATATACGAGAGGTATAAAGGGTTATACCAAGTAAGTAAACATGGGAAGGATGTTGATCCAGGGAGTAATCCGATTGCCAATTCTTGGAGCCAGGAAGGAATTTATTTTTTCCCATATGAGATATCATTGGGGTTGTGTGTTTGTCTTCCTCTGGATCAATATACTGTAAGTATGGATGTAGGATCAAGTATCTGTCGTATACATTTGACATAGCTTGAGCTTGATGATCGCGTGTCTTTTTTCAACCTTCTCTACTATGTAACCATGTAAGGTCAAAAATTGGAAAAGAGCTGTACAGAGCTTAAAGCTCTTTTCCGATTGTTCACCTTATATTCTTTCCCTTTGCTCCAGTGGTTTATTCTGGCTTTTAGGACCTATTTAGAAAGTGAGTTCCATGTGATGCTCTTTAAAGCTGATTAACAACCTTATTTTTTATATTTTTTCCTATCTGTTTTTGGTTTGATCTTTATTTGCAAAAAGTAGTGTTCACTCCGGCAATTCCTGCTGTTTATTCCCTAGTTCTCCACTCCGCCAAGAAGCACAAAGCCGGTTTCCATGCAGATGTCAAAGGGGGGGGGGGGGTCTATTAAAAAAAAAAAGTTGTACTTTAATCAGATAAGGTTCCTTGAGGTTTGCTGTTGTATATCATACAGGAAATAGAACTATCACTTGTGAACACATTCGCATGTGTCAAAAGTCTGCAACCCTGCCTTTCCCATTATCCCTTAGCATATAGTGCTTCGCTGTAGCCAGGAATTCTGGGTAATGTTCCATTGCATATCACTAAGGTAGAGGGGCATAGTCATATTCATTTAGTGTTGGGGCTCATCATTTTAGAAATAAAATACATAGTTTTGAAAAAAAAATAGTGAGCAGGAAATAAACTATGGGTGGAAACAAACACTGTATTGTACCGTAGTATGAAGAAATAATAATAAACATGCAGATGGAACTGCACTTTTAAGCTAATTACCCTCTCTGCTTATAACACAGACAGTATAGCTGAACCCCGTTATAACACGGTCCTCGGGGTCCACCCGATCCGACCACGTTATAAGTGGGATCGCGATTAAAAAAAGGGCAGCCCCCGCAGCACTACCTGGCATCTGCAGTAGCTGATCTGTGGGCTGTGCAGCTGATCTGTGTGCTGTGCAGCTGATCTGTGTGCTGTGCAGCTGATCTGTGTGCTGTGCAGCTGATCTGTGTGCTGTGCAGCTGATCTGTGTACAGTAAGTCTGGTAAGTCTGCGAGAGGGGGGGGGGGAGGATCTCACAGTCAGGAAAAGCCTGGGTGTCAGCTATCTCCCCTGGCCAGGAACCAGCTCCCTTCTCTCCCCCACATCGGAGGTATGGGGTGTGTTTATGTGTGTGTTTATATAACACTGTGTGCCTCTCAGGTTAATAACACCAGCTCCATGTCCCCTGCTTCCCGCAGTGTGTTATTGTCCCATATCCCATTCCCAGCCCTAACAACGGCCCCTGGAGCTGACGTCCTCACACTGATTTGATCCTTCTCAGCCACTGTATATCCCCCTTCCCTGCTTGTATACAGAGCTGTGTGCTGCCTGCCCTGAACATCCGCATACAGCACAGGTAACTACACCCTCACTGCTGTGTGTGTGTGTGTGTGTGTGTGCGCGCGCAAGTTTGCCCCCCCAAAAAACATTTTTTTTAAAAACAGGAGCCACGCTCACACCGCGTTACTTGCGGATCCGCGTTGTAGCGAATCGCGCTATAACGGGGTTGAGCTGTAATTCACCCATTTAACTTGTGATGACCTGTATCCAGTGGCAGATTTCCCATTAGGCCTGGGACTAAGGCGGCAAAAATTTCCGCCCTCATATGCATTTGCGGCGCACTTGGGCCTGATGGGATGGCACTTGGCTGTGTCGCCCGCCTACTCACTGCTGCCCTCCTCCTTTGGAATCCCAGCTTCAAATGACACCGCGCGACATCACTAATGTGGCGTCACACGGTGTCGCGTCAACATGGTGACGTCATGACTGCGTTTCCATGGCAACGCGACGCCACATTGGTGACGTCCGCAGCGTAATTTTACCTGGGATTCCAAAGGAGCAGGAGGGCAGCAGCAAGGAGACGGACGACATATCCAAGTGGCTAGGGGCCTGTATCATAGTTCACACACAGACCACGTGAAGTACGGAAACCGCATGCCAATGTTATTTTTTAAATTGCAATATTTTTACTTCTAGAATTCTTAGTCATTACGGAAAGAACTCCAATTTTTTGGCGCTATTAAGTCTTCATTCATTGGGTGATTTGCACTAATTCTCTCGCAGGTCTTTGAATCTTTGTTGATCGTACAGTATCTCGTATTTAAAACAGTCCCACCTGGAAACAAAAATTAAGTTACAAAGTTCACATTGCGCTGCTCTATTTCTAACACTTTTTTTTGCTGTGATTTCACCTGTTTATTGTTTTACCGGCATCGCTGTTACCATGGTAACCTCTGATGTCTTAATGAGTGTGCATGGCAGCAGCCATTTTGATCTCCCTGAAAGGAACATTTTCGGCAACTGATCTCCCCAGAATTCCACGACAGAGTTTAAAAAGGGTGGGAATGCTAAAAGCAAAAGGCCTGTCAGTGGCGAAATGGGGAATAGGTCAGGTTTGCTGCTTTTAGCAAATATCGTAACTTAAAGGAGGCACTTAACAATCGAAAAAGTAATACATTTATCGACAATAAACAAAAAAAGTTTTTTTTATAGATTGCTTAACCATACAGTATAATGCTTTCTGTTTTCACCTCACTGATTTTTAGAGTGCATTTTATTTAACAAGCAATTAGCCCCAAATGGAGCATTTGTTTAGCCAGTGACATCCCTGAAGACTCTGATCAGAGAATTCCAAATTAAGGCTGTTTGCTTCTCTGACAAGTCTCTTTGAAGTCTGCATGGAAATCCGCTCAGTCCTTCCTGCTGGGAATAGCGCAAGAGCTTTCCATGTGAACACTGTACTGCAGGCTTTGGGCCTTTTTAAATAGAAATGAAAATCAAACACAGCTAGAGCAAAACCACAATCAATAAGGCTGCTTAATCTACGGTAAAGGGCAACAAGCTGAGGTGACGTTCAGGGTACTTTATTTTGTCGGGAATGCAATGCGCCTTTTTTTGTGTCTTGGGAACGTTATACTTGCAATATTTCTTTAAAGAAATACTGATTTAATTACTTTTGTTTGTTTTAATGCATAGGATGTCCGGATGGGAAACCAGAGATTGTCACAAGGTTTGAGAAGGGGCAAAATCCATGTGTAAGGTTTTGCGTGCAGAAGAGGGATTTCAAGAAAAATATCAGCACAGGTGAGTACCGAAGTACATCTTAAGAGCTGCAAAGATAGAGAACGGTTTAGCAACGAAGTCTGTATGGAGATATAAACCGGGACAAGTGTAAGAGCGAGTCTAATAAGGCCCTTATTGAATATGTTAAGTGACGGTGCCCATTCCTGTGAGTGGAGCCACAATCTTTCCCAGAAAGAAAACTGCTTGTAGGATATGGAAGTTTTCCTGTTAGAGAGATTGACTATAAAGACCACATCTGCTCTTTTTTTCTAAACGGTGGTCAATATTCAGATCCCATTTGATGTGTACGTTGTTTCCCCCCCTCCATCGTTACCATACACTTCCCAAAGCAGATCTTAAAGAGGCAATCCAAGCATGCAAATTGTTTTATTTTTTAAAACATAGGATTAAAGCAATGGGTCTCCCGTTAATTTTAGCTCCGGGGGCCCCCTGCTTCCGGAGATACAGACCTCCATAAGGGGCACCGGTAGCCACTCCTCTCAGCTAGCAGGGTTCACGTAATAGCAGCGTTTCATAGCTCCCTGCCGGGCCAATAGGAAACCGTGACGTAATCAGGTCCGGCTTCCTATTGGCCTGCGTGATGCGGTGCTTTAAACTTGGCTGAGATACCGGATCCCCCTACGGAGGTCTGTATCTCGGGAAGCAGGGGGGCTGCTGAGCAGAAATTGATGGGGTTCAACTCTGGAGACCCCCTGCTTCTATCCTATGTTCAAAAATACATTTTTTTTTTTAAATGCACAAATTGCTCCTTTAAAGGGTCAATCCTCCTCGGGACCAATAGGAAGTAATGTGGGTGGCGTATTTTAGATTAAATGTTGGGGATTACATTTGTAAACCATTTCCTTTTGATGTACCTGTAGTTTTGAGAATGTTAACAAATTATCTCTTGTGGCTCAGCTCTTGTACCTCTAAGATATTGCAAACCCACATGTTTTTTTCCTTCTTGATGTTTTGTGTGCCCTAATTATGCTGCCATCATTAGCCAAAGAGATTAAAAGGAGAAAATCAACAATTAACAGATACAATTAGAATTACAGTGACCCAAAGAAAATAGAAACGCGTTCATTCTTCTGCCAGAAACACATTATTTTATTTGAAGTAGGATTGATTCTTGTCAAGGAAGTAAATTACATTCCCAAGTGTAATTTTTTGGGGCCACTGTGTGGGACCGTCACTGTCTCTAATTTAATTGACCTTACTAGCCTCCATCAGCTGTATTGTGAGATTGTCCCATGCATTCATTAATTACATTTCCCCAGAGCCTACCATACTCACAATGACCTCTAATTCTAGCATCCATCTTGCTGTTTCATTTTAAAAGGACTGATTTCCAACATTTCCCTAAAAGAGGACCAGCAAACCCAGTATTTTTATGAAGGACTGGTATTGGTTTAAACAAAGGGTGGGCAACTCCAGTCCTCATGGGGCCCCCTAACAGATCAGGCTTTGAGGATAGCCCTGCTTCAGCACAGGTGGCTCAATCAGTCTTTGACTGAGCCCCTGATTGAGCCACCTGTGCTGAAGCAAGGATATCCTCAACCTGACCTGTTGGTGGTCCTTGAGGACTGGAGTTGCCCACCTCCGGTTTAAACGTGGATTCTTATCCAGACGTAGAAAAAACAGTCACAGAGATGCACACGAACCAAACATATTTGGCCCTGCAGTGTTATATTAGAAGAACTACAATTCCCAGCATCCCATAACATTAAGCAATAGAATCAGTATAGAAATACTTCCAGGGTCCAACATCAAAGATTTGTAGTACTGATATGTCATGTATTCCTTTGTAGCTCCGTGTGTGCCGATGAGCCAGAATTCTCAAGACTTTTCAAACCGAATACAACAGGAAAATATTAATTCTCAGCATAAGGGACCGGAGAAGGTTTTAAACCGATACAAAGCATGCGACAAGCAGGAAACGTCTGTAACAAAACCACTCGAGGAACCCACTTCTGGCGAAAGACAAAACGTTACTTATGATCTTTTGTTTAATCCGGGCAGAGTAACATCATTTGCCCCTGCTCACAAAGAGCAGCATGAGGGTAACACAGAAAGTGCACGTCAAAACAATGACAACATTCAACCCAAGGCATGTGAGCATAGTGAATGTGGTGAGAACTGTTGTCGTATATCAGAGGTCACATCTCAAAAGATAATCAATGTCGAGCAGAAACCCCATTTCTGCTCTGAATGTGGTAAAAGCTTCCCTTACAGTTCACATCTTGTTAGACATCTGAGAATTCACACTGGGGAGAAGCCGTATGTATGCAGTGAATGCGGGAAAAGGTTTACCAATGGCTCGCATCTTGTTATGCACGAGACTGTTCACTCCAGAGAGAAGCCTTACACTTGTACTCAATGCCAGAAAAGCTTTGCTCTGAAATCCCATTTGGCCACCCACGAGAAGACACACATGGGTGCCAAGCCATATGCATGTAGTGAGTGTGAGAGAAAGTTTACTGTAAAGTCCTCTCTTATCATGCACAAGAGACTTCACACGGGGGAGAGACCATTTGGGTGCTCCGAATGCGGGAAAAGTTTTACGGACAACTCTTATCTCGTCAAGCACCAGCGTTGTCACTCGTTTCACAAACCATACACATGCATGGAATGTAGAAAAGGCTTTCGTGACAATGCACATCTTGTGGCACATCAGAGGGTCCACACCGGCGAGAAGCCGTATACGTGTACTGAATGTGGGAAGCATTTTAGAGACAGTTCAACATTCACTAAACACCAGAGACTACATACAGGGGAAAAACCGTATGCATGCGTGGACTGTGGGAAAAGCTTTAGCCAGAACTCTCATCTTACTGTACACCAGAGAGTCCACTCAGGAGATAAACCATATACATGTACTGAATGTGGGAAAAGCTTCAGTCAGAATGCAAATCTATGTAAGCACCAGGAAATCCACAGAGGAGTGAAGCTCTATACTTGCAGTGAATGTGGAAAAAGCTTTACTCGGAGATCAACTCTAGTTATGCACCAGAGGCTTCACACCGGAGAAAGACCTTACACATGTACTGAATGTGGGAAAAGGTTTAATGACAACTCATCTCTCGTTATACACAAGCGGTTCCATTCTGGAGAGAAGCCCTATGCATGCATTGAATGTGGGAAAAGGTTTACAGACGGTTCACATCTGGTTATTCACCAGAGAACACACTCAGGAGAGAAGCCATACGCATGCAATGAATGTGGGAAAAGGTTTAAGGACTGCTCTGCTCTTGGTAGGCATCATAGAGTCCACACTGGAGAGAGGCCATACGCATGTAGTCAATGTGAGAAAAGGTTTACACACAGGTCACATCTCAATACACATCAGAGTGTACACTCAGGAGAGAAGCGATATGCATGTAGTGAGTGTGAGAGAAAATTTAGTACAAAAAAATCACTTCAAACACACCAGAGAATTCATACAGGAGAGAAGCCTTATGCATGCACTGAATGTGGGAAATGCTTCACAGACTGCTCTTACCTTGTTATACACCAGAGAACTCACTCAGGGGAGAAACCTTATACATGTACGGAATGTGAGAAGAGCTTTGGTGATAGGTCAAGTCTTTCTAAACACCAGAGGACCCACACTGGAGAGAAACCATGTGTATGCACTGAATGTGGGAAATGTTTTACTGAGTGGTCAAGCCTGGCTAAGCACAAAAGGGCTCACACCGGTGAGAAGCCTTTTGAATGTAGTGAGTGTGGTAGAAACTTTAGTTATAATTCAAATCTTGTGACACACCTACGGATCCATACAGGAGAGAAACCCTATTCTTGCAGTCAGTGTGGAAAAAGTTACCGGCAAAGGTCACATCTTGTTAAACATGAGAAATTCCATAGCAGCTGGCGTAAGAATGATGTTAGAGATGATGTAGATTAATCGCAGGCCTTTATACATTTGGTGGACCAAGAAGAGCGTTTGTTATATGTTCTAGATATTAAAATAAGTCATACAGGTCTGTTTTTCATACATTGTAAAAATAGACCTGTGTTTTGCAAGATCTTCTATAAAGAACTTCCTTTTTGGTCTATCACAACCTGTGATGGATCCACACTTATCCAGGACCAGAGTGCCTACTAGAACTTTGTTAATTATTATAGAAGCCTAATGTTGGAGAATTATAGTTACGTAGACAATTTCATTTGTTTTGTTATTGAGTTTGTTGGTGGTGCCAACACCACAGGATGTGTCCGGTGTTTAAAACACATAAGAAATCGACAGGAGGTATCCAGTGACTTGGCCAACAGAGAATGGCTAG
Source organism: Ascaphus truei (assembly GCF_040206685.1). Taxonomy (NCBI): domain Eukaryota; kingdom Metazoa; phylum Chordata; class Amphibia; order Anura; family Ascaphidae; genus Ascaphus; species Ascaphus truei. Next base: position 29,128,147 of record NC_134489.1, read on the forward strand.
TCCGTGACTATTATTATAAAAACATTTTTTTAAATCCAACCAATAAGGAATATTTAATTTGCTTCAGAAACCAGTGTGGAGTGATATGGAAAAGGTGAATTTCTAGCTCAAATAGAATCAACGAGAGAGCACAAATATTCATGTGTGTGTATATACTATACTGTATATAGTATTTTATTTATTTTTGTCCCCATAGTATGATATTCCAATAACCTTATTGGAAGATGCCATTATGAATTCCAGAGGCTGTGTTTATGTCTCTACCTGCTTAATTGTATTTATTTTTTACTGTTAATCTTGATTGACAGAAAAGTATTATTTGTACTAAAAGAATAAAACTCAGTTCAGTATGGAAACGTCTGATTTGTTGATGTTTGGGGAAAAAAATGCCCGGATGTTCTTTGGTTAGTGTTTGTCAGTTGTTTGCAGCATCTGAAATGCGTTTAAGTTATTGTATGTTCTACAAAACTTTTTATAAAGATAGGAAAAATGTTGAGTTAAACTGCAGATATATAAAAAAAATATATATAAATGTGTGCGAAAACAGAACAATTAAGCACGCACACACCTAGTGCATATAGAGTATTAGGAAAAATTTATTAAAATGTGGACAAAAAGGTCCGCTAGCGATATAAAACACAAACATACAGAAATAAAGTCATACCAGTGGGGCTGATAACCATAAACTGAATGATATGCGGCTTGAGGGCTAAATGTCTCTGAGGATCAAGTAAATGTCAATGGACGAATATGCAGGTGCGTGTATGCAGGCAACAGAGTCCCCTATGGTTCAGTGCAGTGAAGAAAGTTTGGGGTTAACTGCGGTAGCACGGATGAGTAATATCCAGATGGTAAGAAGTAAATGTACCTCTACTACTGGTAGGGAAATCCAATGTAACTGATTCGGGATTTACACATGCTGTGCGCCCGTCAGCTGGAACCACAGAGAGTGAATGAGAGCAGGTTGTAGCAGAACTGATGTGTTGAAATCTGTATGTACAGACAGTGGTCACCACCTGAGTACCTTATTTAGTGGGTATTAACCGCAGAAGTCCGGCATTAAGGTGGAATCCCATGTGTCTCGAGGTCGGAGTCTGCTGACTACAGCTGAGCTGGAATAGACTCATCCAATCCTTCCAAGAGAGCCTCAAACGCTGCACTTTCTGCCGCCAGGACTCTCAAAGCAGCTGATCTACGGGTGTCGACTTGATGACGCTCTACGTATTTCGTCAGCTATGACGCTGACTTCATCAGGGGGTGAAGTCTGCATTATAGCTGACGAAACGCGTAGGGCGTCATATGTGACAAAACACGTTGGGACTGTTTATTACCTGGACCATTGTCCATTACGTATTAGTATCTCTATAACCACCGTCTATTCAAGTTCTATTTGACATTTGTTTGACCTTTTAATTCACACAGGAGCTGCTTGCTGCGTGAACATCTCAGCTGATAGCACTCATCTCACTAGCGCAGAGGAGAGAGGCTTTACAGCTTCAGAGAAACGCTGGCACAGGATTCTTTAAATCACAGCTGATCGCTGCCTGGGAACCCCTCTTACCTGTGACATCATTGTTTAGTGAAAGAAAAAGAAAACAGCAAAAATATCTCATGGTGAAGTATGTATTGATATAATGGTAGTTCATACAAAAAGGGTAAGTAATGCGCGTACATCAATTAGAATACAATCAGGCATGACATGTTTTGGTTGGGGAGCACAGTATAAACAATAAAACCTTATACCCACAGATAGAGGCTAGTATTCAAGCAAGACTGCAGAGCACCTCTGAGGATAAGCACTCACGCAGGGCCGTAGGCTGTACACCAGCAATCAGGAGAAGAAAAAGGCGGTCCGCTAAGAAGAGACAAAGACACCTTTATACAACGGTGCTCGCACAGGGCCGTGTGAGTATTATATCACATCTCCACATGCCATTTTCCCCGAACCAAATAATATTGGTGTTCTGACTGGGGCTGTGACTCCTTGAACATCCAGCATATTAGCCTCTACCTGTGTGTATAAGGTTTTATTGTCCATACTGTGCTCCCCAACCTTTTTTGTTTTTTTCTGCTCATATTAAGGATCCTCGATAGATCCTGGTGGGGTTGAGCCGTAGGAGGAAACTCCAAACCAAAGGGTGATAATATTCCCCTCAAGTAGGTATTTCCTTCATTATCCTAGAGAGCGCCAGGGTATTTTCTGCCTATGACATGTTTTAGACATGTTACCACGGTGGCAAAGACCTCCGTTTTCCACACCAACCGATCGATCCTGCAGGCTGCAACCGAATAGGCATCCTGGACCTCCTCTTGTTGGGCAATGGGTTCCTGGCGTGGTTTGTGTTGCTCTGAATCTGCTTCTGTGTTTTTCAGTGCTGCTGTAGGGTCCTTCCATGCTGACGGCAAATTGCTGATTACACTTGCCTCACTTCTGCGGCTACTGATGACGTCACTGGTTGAGTCACTCAAGAGTGTAACTATACTGGGTATGACAGTCAAAAGTCTGTTTGGCCGCAGGTGGATGTGGGGTGTAACAGAGTGTCTGGTGTCCAAAATCGTGCAGAGCCTGCACTCTATTACTACAATCCTACGCGTTTCGTAGTATACACTACTTCAGGGAATTCCCTGAAGTAGTGTATACTACGAAACGTGTAGGATTGTAGTAACAGAGTGCAAACTCTGCACGATTTGAGGTGGAACTTACTTTCAGCCACTGTAGATTGCCGGTGGACTCATTACAGAGGGAGGCAGATCCAGCGGAGTTCCCCAAAAGACACACATGACGCCAGATCCGGCGGAGCCAGGTTCATGAGATCGACTCTAGAGCATGAGTTTTACTCAAACTGCCTGCTTTACACGGTTGTTTGTAAGTGCGCATTTTATATCTATTCAGAAAATAAAACCAGGTGGTTGTATCTGTGGATGAAGCTGCCAGTCTCCAGAGGATGACCTTGGGGGTGATTTCATGGTTCATGTGAACTTTCACGGCATATATGCTGTTTTCTGGACATTTTCTGATTTTTATATAATAACATTTTTATGTATTTCATTTAAGTCATATTTCGGCTTAAGCAGTTGTTTCTATTTTATAGTTAATATTATTAGCTACCTATTGTGAAAGCGTCAGTAAAGAAATACAAGTCTGAGGGTTAGATATACAGAATGACAAGCGAGTTTATTTGTGTAACAGGTGCACACAGGAGACAGCTTATAAACAAAGCTCTCTGACAGGTAATACGGTATACGATACATTTATATCCTAAAAACTAAAATGCACGCCCCTTTATGGGATAGCTTGCGCGTCACAAGAAATAACATAAATGTATAATACAAAACAAAATTAATGTGTACAGGTTTGCCGACGAGTATTCTAAAACTTGCCTTGGAAAATCTGGGGCTATCACCAACAAGACCCAGGTACAGTGGCGACACTGTTTATTCGAACACGGCCGTAGCCGTGGTGTGGGGGAGCCGGCGGCTCATTTGGGGATTTCCCTGGTGCGTGCAGCGCGTCACTCTGGCGCCGGTCACACGGCCCAGGGTTCCCCGGCATCCCCGAAGGCTGCAGAGGCAGCAGGGGTAAGGGGGACGCTGCGCGCAGCTTTGCGCAAGCCAGGGGGAGCAGCCAGGGGTTCGGGGAAGGGGAGGGGAAGGGGAGGGGGGCATTTTAATTAAACGCGCGGGAAGGGGAAGATGCGGAAAGATGCGGCTCGCTCGCGGCTCCGTTTTGGCGCCAGCCGGAATAAGCCCCGTTCGTAAGGGGCACAAAACAGGCAAATGTTAGAATAAACTGTGCATGCTGCAACATTTCAGTGACATTTCTGCATACAGGCTAATGGCCCATTGGATTAACACAGCGGGGGTCCCTGGCAGTCCCATATATATATACACATATCACAGAAACAAAATTATAACCCATTCACTTTTTAATGTAAGAGTAACTTTTAAAAGACAAGGAAACGTGATAGAAAAGAAAGTGATCTGCGCTCATATAATCGTGATATTTGTGCTCTTAGTGAATAATTATACATAAATTGTGATTAATAAACAAGAATAACCTGCTAACAAAATAGAGGTGATGCTGCTGCCTCGTGGTGTAGCTCCACAAACCGAACTAGTGCAAAAACAGAAAAGGAGACAGCGCAAAAAAACCTCATTGTGTAGTGTATAAACAAAATTGTATTAGTAATCAGGTAAGTATCGCACGTACATCAATAAAATCAAAATAAGGCAAGACATGTTAGGGACATGTTACCACTCTGTGCTCAGAAGTCCAAGAGTAGGGGTCACCCGGATCAGCTCTCCTCCCGCAGGCTCCGTGGAATCAGTGCAGACCTCCTGTAGATCAGTCCCAGACCTCTGTTGGGCAAGGTACAGTCGCTGTAACTGCCACCACGAAAGGAAAAACCTCTACGGTTTCAGCCACCACGAAAGGGAAATCCCTCTGCCTCTGTTTAGGCAAGGTGCAGACGCTGTAACTGCCGCCACGAAAGGTGAATCCTCTCCGGTTTCCCTCTGCCAGTTCCTCTATCCTCGATCACGAGACGCACGCCAGTGACGTCATCAAGCGGCGTCGGCCTGAGACCCGAGTCGCATGCGGATGAGTTACTGTATGGGAGTTAGAATGTCCCGAAAATGTCCCGAACCACAGAGTGGTATAAAGTCAACAAATGGCAATAAAAAACCTCGTTAGGTGTAGGGAGAATGCGCCCTCATTCAGTCCAACGCGTTTTGTGTATCAAACACTTAGTCAGGGAATCATTCGTCAGGGACAATTCCAACCCTCAAGAGCAAACAGGTCAGGTTTTAAGGATACTCCTGCTTCAGCACAGGTGGTGCAGTCAACGACTGAGCCACTGATTGAGTCACCTATGCCTACCTAGCTACTAGAATCCTAAACAGATTGTATTTAAAATAAACGTACAAACACAAACATTCTCTGAGCCACGTTTTTATTCTTGAAACTTTGAATAACAGTTTAACATTAATACATGATTCGACACTTCAATATTAGATTCATAATAAGATAATCAAATACGAATCAGAATTGCAATAACTTAGGGGTATTACTGTATGATGCTAGGATTTGTGTTATGAAGATCTGTAGCGCCAACTTATATACTAATGATTCCAAATGACAAAAAGGAAATATATTTTAAATTCCTCATAATAGGATTTAGTTCTTTAACATCAGAGCATTGTCTTTGGTTGAAGAGGCATCTCATTGGGTGGAGTTGTGATGAGGTAGTATATCCGGCACACTGAGTAGTTGTGGAACAATAGATTCCTTTCCATTTTCCTTCAAGATGGCGGCACTGCAGTCAATGAAAAATAAATGAGAAGTAGGGGTGAAGTTGCTGGTAGCAAATGAAGACTAGTAGGCCCATTTTTTTTCTTTTTCATACGTAGGGATCTATTCACTAAATGTGCAATATCCATTATTAATTGTTATGGGCCATTCAAGTGGAAGCTCATTAACAATTAATAAGAGCTGTCAAGACTTAACACTCCCGGAGTCCGAGTCTGGGCCTAACACGTGCTCCTTCCGTCCGGAGCAGGCGATTCATGACTACAGGAGGAGGGGTCTGTGACGGGGGGAATGGATAGGACGTATGGGGACGGTGTATGTGATGTCGAAGGCATGGTTATGACACGTGGGGACAGGGTTTGTGATAATGGGGGTGGGCTTATGATGTATGCGTCTCAGGGTCTCTCAAGACCGTGAGATTTACCTCATTGCATGACACAGCCCTAATACCTAAGACTCACACAGTTTGCATAAGACTTGACAGGGCTGTAATAAGAGCTTTCAAACTTTAGTGAGTAGACCCCTCAATGGGATGTATATAAATCCTTAACACAGAGCAAAAATTCTATTTTGCATCCATGTGATCCACTACACATGTATAAAGCTTGTTATTTGAGTTTATTACAGCTAGCACATAGGGTAATGCTTCCTCAGGTACCTCTCATTATACTATAGCTGTGGATGAAGAATAATTACACTACTCCAACAACTGTCATTAATAACACAATCCAATAACAAGAGACCAAAAGGAAAGCTTTAGAGGAATACTCACCGAAGGTGTAAGAGGCCTGGAAACCTCTTGGCTCAGTGGTGGAGTCACTATGGAACTTGAGCAGCATGGAGTTCCCAGTGGTGACCAGGATGGGGACATTCACAAGACCACAGTATTGGCGCATGAGTCGAGAGGTGGTCTTATCTCCATCGTAAATTTTCAGGTAGTCACATCTGCAGGAAACTCCAAACTCAAGGTAGAAGTCACTTATTTTTAGTGAGACCTGTGTGAGTCAGGAACAGGTGGAAGAAAAGACATTGTGATCAGTGAAACAAGCATAATGTAAGACAGAAGGGGAGAATGATATACAGTAAGCACATGGGTATCAATCAAGAGAAACCAAGCTCATAGCCCATGTACATTTATATGTTTCAACACTTTCTGTAGCTTTGATATTGACTTCATTTTTCTTTGCTTAGGTCTCTAGCACCTTTTATTCTCACAAAAACACTACTAGATATATGTGGCGTTTGTTGCTGTATTATCTGAGATTTGGGCAATGAGCTGTATATTTCGTTTTCCAATTAGGAGTTGTACGTTTTGTCACACGATTGCGACTTCCTCTCACACACTCCCCTGAGGCAGTATCAATCACGTGACGGAACACGTCGGGTTAGTTCCATTAGGAAATTATTGGATCTATGTCAGCTCGTTTCGCTATCCTGTGACCCTCTCTCTAACACGCGGTAGAGAAAACCTTTTGATGGCAAACCTACATGAAGTGAACCTTCATACAGTGTGTAGTCCCTGCGTTTTAAAACAATGTCTGGACACAGGTCCCTGTTACAGAATTCTGTTCCAGCCCTCTTCTAGACTGCTGTGGTACACCTGTTGTCCCCATCTGAAAATCGGTCTTGGGTGGTCTCAAGGAGGTCCACAATGGACACAGGCCTTAGAGTGCTGGAAAATTCATGCTTAATCTACCCCCTGATATTGAAGCACCAATTTCAGGTGTCTAATTATCTGTTATGTGCTACTGCCCCCCACCAGCAATCTAATCTGGGATGCCTCAAAAAGGCCCACTACAGGGACACACCTTAGAGCGTTGGAAAGTTGGCCTTCACTCAAACCACTATCAACACTCTGTATTTATTTGTAATACACTGTACCATCAGCTGCCCAGTACCTCAAATTAGGAGTAGAACTTGCAAGTATAGATGAATGCCATTGCCTAAAGTTGCTATTTTGATATGTGGTCACTTATGTTTTTTTATGATATTGAGAGGTATTGTATATCTCTAGAGTGCCCTTATGAAGTATATTTAATATACTGTATTCAGAATCAATTACTGTTATATGGAGTAAGCGCTTCTAATGCTTGTTTTGTTTTTTAGACTTATTTTAGGGTTATGGTTAATCCCTGTTTAAGATGCTAGGACTCCATTTAAATTTCTGTTTCGTCTAGTCCTTTATTGTAGGTTTTGTATTAATATGAGCAATTATTGCTATATTATCAGTATATTAATTCACATAATTAGATTGATATTATTCACTTGTAGTTCAATACGACACATTTATACTCTTTACAAATGCCCACATTTTATGTCAATGTAGGTAGATAATACAGCGCTAATGTTCTCTTCTCCCCTCTCTCATATTGATATTCAATGGCATTAAGTAGTGTGGAGGTAAACCCTGTAGGGAAATATTATGGATGGAGATTTTAACTTAAAACTACATCATGTCTTTCCTTATGAATAGGGATATAAGATGAATGATATGAAACCAGATACATTTTTCCTACTGACATCAATGCCTTATTACTGCTATAATTACATAGAGATCACCCTGCTTAGGCCCGGGCCATAGAGGGGTGAGGAGATCCGAGCCGCGCTGACGCTGAGGCTCGCCTGCTGAAATCTGGGCGATTTCATGCCCATACAGTCGAGCCAGCGGGCGCGATCGGAGGCGGGGGGAGACTGAGGGAGGCGGGGCAGTGACGTCGCTGGGCCAATCGCCCGCGACGCACTGACGTCGACGTAACGGCGCCGACGTCACGACGCCGTGACGTTGACACTGCTGTGCTGTGATTGGAGGTTTTCAGCCGACAGCGCGCTGAAAAACAGCTTGGCGCTCGGCTGAAAACTCCAGCGCCTCAGCACGCCTGCGGACGCTCGCGTGAGCCCCCTCTCAAGGCATCCTCATTGAGTATGCAGGGGCTCAGCACGGAGCGTCCGCACGGCTCAGCACGGCCTGTCCTTCTATGGACTCGGCCTTATTCTTAGGCTGCGTCCATGGTAATTTCAGCCGAGCGGAGGCTGAGTGAAAACGGGTGCTTTCCCTGCCATGGAAAGCACGCCATCGTTGGGCGTATCTGGGGGCGTTCCAGTGACGTCACGGAGCTGGTTCGCCCTCATTGGGTGAACCGCTCACGTGACTGGCCTGTTGCGCCAAGAAATCAGTTTCAACTGATTTCTTGTGCAATGTGCACACCCTGTTGCTTCCACGCACACGCTGCATAGACGCGAACACTGCCTTATGGCAGTCTGTGGTCTGCCATACCATGGACGCAGCCTTAGTCATGTCTCTTTGCTATTAGCAGCCACTCACCTTGTATCCTGCAGGGGCTGTGATTATCCAGGAGCAGTCCAGGTTAGGATAGTAGCCGGTAGGGTACCCAGGAGAGGTGAAGTTGTGTGTTGGGGCATAGAAAGCTCCACCACATTGTACTGCAAGAAGATAGAACAAATAGGGGAAGCTGCCTACAGGCTGTATGTAATTCAAGGGCGTATCACCCATGTAAGCAAAATAAGCCTTGGGACCCTAGGTGTCAGCAGTATATAAGCATCTGTGTGTACATCTGTGTGTGCATGTACACAGGCACCAAAATCTTAGATTGTCAGCTCCTCTGGGCCGGGACTGTGTCTAACAATCCTGTGTGCTGCGTACCGCGCACTATACTGTAATTGTGACTCACTTTGAGTCCCATTGGAAGAAAAATGCTTTATGAAAAAAAGTTATTATTATTATTATGTGCAGATCTATCTTTATATTATGAGCTTGGAGGTAAGACCATTGCCTTTGAAGTGGGTTAACCTGGACTGAATCACAGTGTCAGTTCTCCTTGTGACTTTGGGCAATTTACTTTATCATCCTTTGCTTCGGGCACCAAAATTAGATTGTAAGCTCTTTAGCTCAAGGACTTATTCTGCCTGGAAATGTACAGCACTATATAAGGATAAATATCATTGTATATATCAGTCTTTATTGTGGTTATGTGCATCACTGAGACACATGACCACAATCTCCTAATGTGTATATACTGTGTGTATCAGTGTTTGTTAGTACTGTACATTTGTGCAGTGGTTAAAGAGCTTTAGGTGCAGACATTAGGGGTCAGTAGCTATATGTGGGAGAGGACACAATTAAGCCTTCTGCCTCCAAAGGGTCCAGAAAAACGTGGTGTGTGCAGAACATTTGCCGTCTGCCTTCTATCATGTCCCTAGTTCCACTTATGTTGGTGCTGTGATAAAATGAAAAGTGCTTACCGATATAACATCTTCTCTACCATTTGTAATGGATCTTTCATCGTTAAGATGTAGCAGTGATGGGGTTAATGAATACTTATTCTAGATGATCATTTTAATAAGTTTAGTGACAAATAGCCTGCTCTGGGTACTTAATACATAGTTAGATGGTAGACAGTGATCCAGTCCTGGTGTTGTATTCCCATTGGTTGGTCTGTTAGCAACTTTGATATAATTGAGTGTGACCTAAAGAAAGACCGGCCTGGATTACTCTCACTGGGACTGGAATTAGTTGGGGTGTGACATTTAGGTCCATATTAACTAAGTGGTGTTCTGACAGAAGTCCCATTAAAGTGGCTGAGCTGTAAGGTGTTTTCTCGCATTAGAAGGTGTAGCCCCATTTAGATAACATGGCTCATATTCCTTAGTCTATAGCAGCAGCACAGGAAGCATTGAGCAATTGTACCTGAGCTGTATGTAGCTTTGTAGCCGGTCGCTGTAACAGCCGCATCACTGGCAAACTCAACGAGCATCTGGTTAGTGGAAGCGATCATTAGAGGGACCTGTCCTGTGCCACACGTCCTGTCCAGTAACACAGGGGACGTCTTACTGGGACCATCGTAAATCTTAATGTAGTCAGAGACGCAGTCTGGAGAGGACTGGACATCAAAGGCGTTAAACTTCAGGGAAACCTGGAAAAAAAACACGTGCAATTAATTACTTGTTTCGAACTTCTTGTCATACATGACCAATCAACAAAATGGAATAATTTCTATAAACTGTTTTATTTAATATTTGTATACCTTTTTTATGTTTTTCTTGGAAGATAAATGCCCATTTGCTTTGTATTTTAATTCCCCAAATACTTTGCTTTGGTGCATCTTTTTTTTAAAAATTATTTATTGGTATTTACCAGATAAAAGTAGATGGAAAGGAAACACAAACAATAATATTTAATTACCTGCCCAGATGGGGTTCTGATCAACCAAACACAGTTGGCGTTATTAGGATACGCAGAGGGGTAGTTGGCTGAGGTCATAGTCCCATTGATGTTAGAGAGCAAAGTGCCACAGACACCTGAAAAACAAAATAGGTGAATATTAATGTTAACAAAGATAGATGGACAATGTTAATGTTTTCTTTAATTCTACAAAGGCAGATAAAATAAGAGCAATATTTAATACTTCAATGTCCTCATGCTCAAATAAAACAAGCTACCATAACTGCATGCAGAATAAAACTCATTGAATCCTCACCACACTGATACAGCTTGTTAATTTTAGAGATGTCTAGAATACTCAGTCCATCTCTCTGTCCAATGGCGACAGATGCGTCAGGTTTGGGTACTATGGTGGCTTCTCCAGACGTGTTGCTGAATGCATACCTGAAACAGAGAGACATCTCATCATGAGAACATATGAAGCCATTCACTTCTCCAGGTGCCATGAAAACGTTACAAAGCAAATGGCCGAGCTCCAGCAACAAATGGTGAGCATCAGTCACTCTGGTACAGTTGTCCACTATTATGTATAATAGTATAGACACAGAGAGAGTGTATGGGGGTCTTACTTTGGGTAATGCATCACTGACGTACTGTATAGTCATATTCTAAGCCCAGGTTATTAGTGGCATGTGTCACAAAGTTACCAAGGTTTTCTGTAAAAGGAAAAACGCAGGTAAATATGTGTTAGAGAGTACAGTAGGTCTAATGCTCAAATGCTGAACATCTTAATGGGTTTCTTCCACTGTTACCTTGTCGGATCTGTGTATCTGGATACAGGCAGCCCTCGGTTATCCGACACAATGCGTTACTCAAAATGGCGTTGGATAGCAAAACGTCTTAAAGCGAAACACGTTTTCCCATAGGAACACTGAAGGCATTTTTAACACTAAAGTACACCAAATATTTTACGCAGGCAATAAGATATGCAGCACACACATAAATTATATAGTGTATATACTGTATTATATATATTGTGATGCCAACACCACATTGCAGTCTCTTTTATCCCAAATGAGGCAGGAAACACGGTATATCTTTATACTTGGGGTTTATTTGCAGGGATAAATAATATGAATAGGCCCACCGTCCTTTTAAGAAAAACCAAATAATAAAATCAAATCCTATTTCCATTAGGAAAGCTAACTGACTTCTCGGCTCCAACCCTTACTAACCCGGCTGCTAGCTAAGCCAGTTGTCAGCCCAAAACATGCCCTAGCATAAGCAATAAGGTAACAGCAGTCTTTGTAAACAATAGAAAGGGTTGTGCTTATCTTAGTCCATCTGGTGATGTCCCTGCTTCAGCACAGTCTATCGTCCTTCCTTCTTCTCTTTGGGATTCCACCCCACGGGAGCTCAGGGAAACTGCTGTGTTCCTCTGTAACCAGCCGTCACTGCTTCAGCACAGCTCTCTCAGCAGTGTCTCTCAGCAGTGTCTCTCAGCAGTGTCTCAGACTTCTTTAGCCAGCTCCTGGTAGCTGGGAAGATTCTCTGTCTCTCCCCTTCTCTGGGAAAAACTGTCTCTCTGTGCCTTGCAGCTTCCAGCCTTTTAAAGCACTTCCTGACTATTCAGAACAGGCTGATTAGCTTCATTAGTTATCACCTCAATAGCCTTTCCAAGGAGGATTAAATTAACTCTTTGTGGTGAAAAAGTCCAATAGCTTCCCCATTCAGCCCCTAGAGGACAGCGATGGCACCACAATATATATAATATAACATAATAAATAATATAATATTATATAGTATAATATAATATTATATAATATATATATTATATACACATAAACAACTTTGCAAAGCGTTGTAAGAGCGTTGGATAAGCCGTTTTGGCGTTGTAAAAATGAATATAGATATGCATTGCATAGCGTTGAATAAGCCATTCGTTGTAAAATGAAGCGTTGTAAAACGAGGACTGCCTGTATAAGATTAATACACTATTCTGAAAGAACACATTACAACCTGATGAAAAAGGTAGTTACATTTGATGCAGACTTGTCATAGCTTTTAATTAAAGAAACAATATCTTCATAGATGTTACTGAGTGTATGCATAAAGTACATGAAGAAGGGATGTGAGCGTTGGAAAGATCTGTACACGCTGGTATATCTATAAAGCAAACAATTATATTAATAGGTAACATATCTACCCAACTCTAGGACCAATGTTTTATTATATTTGATGCAGAAGAGTGGAATAATGAATTATTAACACAATGCATGTCGCTAATGTTAATCTCTGAAGAATGGTCTTTATGACATATATAAAAGATACAACAGCACATTTCTCAGTATACCTCACACCATAACAGACTTCTATACAATTGTAGGGGGATGCTCACACGCTGTATCACATTATAGCATGACATACAGTATTCTGTAACAGCAAATGGAGCAGGTAGCATCCTGTGCTTTACCTGGTGCGATATACTGGGTCATGATACTGACATAGTTATCACGGTCACTTCTGCACTGCTCATGGAAGAAGCCCAGGACATGGTTTAGCTCGTGCTGGATGATTCATCTCTGCATGCAGCCACCTTTACTCAGAGACACCACCTGAGCACCACCCAATCTTCCAACGTAGGACCAGCAGCTGGAGAAGACATAGAACAAGTGGACAATGAGAAGCCTGTCCATACAGGTCCATTGAAACACTAATTTCCCAGTAGTGCATGTATCCACTGCTCAGTAATGTTATCATGTTACAATGGCTGGTGTAAGAGTACATGATTTGACCTTACTTATACCCACTGTTTTAAAAAAGGACAATCCTCGGTAAAAATTAGGAGACGTCAACTTTTTCTTGCTGTGTAAAAGCCAGTAAAAAAGGAGAGAAAACCTATAAACAGAAGGCACGATCAGGCAGGCAGTTTTATACTTAGTAAAATGAAAGGGAGTCAGAAAAGATGGTCTTGATTGGGAAAGGGAATTCTGTGTCCACAAAATAGAGATAGATGAGTTAAACACGGTGGACAAATACGATGGACAGATATGAATGGATAGCTAAAATGCTAAATATAGTCAGAGATAAGGAGTCAGTAATTAAGCTGCGATAGTGGTGATCAAATCCGCAAACGCCATCTGCTTTATTTTAGCTGGCTAAATAGCTGATAGATGCATCTGAGTCTGGACCAAGTCGTGAACTGTGGGAGATGGGAGTTTGGGTTTATTTGTCTCTTGAGAAAAACTGAACCAAGCCCTTTTCTAAATGCCACATAGCGATCCATTGCGCCTATCCCGAGGTGCTGCAAAACCTACCCGCCTTCAGACTTAATGTTGATGAAGTCTTTCTCTGTCGTCCAAGGTACAAAGCGCACACAGGTCAAGGTTTCAAACTCCTGCATGGCCGACCTAAACAAAGAGATCTGCTCGGCATCTGCGTGAGGAAGGAGTGAGAAGGACAGGTCAGGAAGCAGAAGTTTGGCTTGGAGAGCGGGGGTCAATGAATGGCAGTCTAACACAGAAGAAGTGGTATCTCACTGTAATCAGAGGAGAGGTTATAAGGAACGATGACACTCCCCGTAGAAGATCTTGGCCAGATGCAGGTTGGACAGTTAATGGCGCTACGACCGGGTTTAATGACGATGTCCCCCTGGTGCATCAGCTGCGTACTGCCTGGATGTGCAATGAAAAGAAAGGCCGGAGCGTCACATCCCATTCAAAGTGTTCCCTCCCGAGATATCTAGTCATTGTGTTGGTTATTACAGAGGTGACAGTGACATCGCTAAACCTGTTTTAGTCTTCATTTACCCATGTCATGGATACAGATTTAAACGTGTCACTAATAAGGGTTCGTATTATGGGGTGTGAATTTATTGAAATAAAAAGACCATGGAAACGAAAAAAACTAAGATTTTCTTGGACAAAAAGTAAATAGTTAACTCTAGACCAGGCCAGCACAAATCCAGTCCTCGAGGGCCGCAAACAGGCCAGGTTTTCAGGATATCCCTAGTTCAGCACAGCTGGCTCAATTAGTGGCTCAGTATGACTGTTTGCGGTCCTCGAGGACAGGAGTGGTGCAGGTCTGATCTAGATACAGGAAGGGGGACCTTCCAAAAATACATGTATTTGAAACTGAAATGGAACAGCAGGTTTGTAAATGAAAGCAGTGATACTCCATTCCCCTATTACGCTGCTGCTTACGCTGCTTTTACCCAATAATAACCCATTTCCACGTACCTCCGGGCACTATTCACAGATGATCCTTGAAGTGGTTTACAGGCATTAAAAGTAATAACAGCTACAGAAATAAATTAGTGCCCCAATATATTACTATAAATATACGATGGGCTGAGGAAGCAGCTTAGTGCTAATGCTATATATGAATATAGTATGGTAGCCACTGCCCTTGAACCCGGCTGAAATCCCAGTGTCAGCTGCTCGTGTGAGCACTTTACTGTATCTCCCTGTGCCTCGGGCACCAAAATTAGATTGTAAGTTCTATGGGGCAGGGACTTATTGTGCCTGCAAAACTCTAAGCACACTGCTGTATAAGAAAAATAGTATTCGTATACAGTACATATTATATTTGTGACCTGTTTTTTCGGTATATTACACATGCACAGACGGTGCACAGCGCAATGTGTCACTTGTCATTGAGAACCACAAACATACAATGCTGTGTTCAGACTCTTCCCGGTTCCCTTATGACCCTCATACTTCACATAGATCAAACACCACATTGTACGGCTGCTGTTAGTGACGTATTGTTACCTATGTTTGCCTCCGCAATCATGCTGAAGATGTCCTTGGATTGCGATGGTTCATTAGCTCCTATAAATAACAGAGAAGTCAATTACACATCTTGTAATATTAACTGGGATCATCTATATATATATTACCTACAGGTGAAGCCGGCGACATTGTTCCCTCTGGTGCGCTATATTGTGAAATCCTGGATGGCCCTCCGCCGCCTTAAACTTAACATGGCAAAAACAGAGCTCCTCATACTTCCTCCCAAACCTGGCCCTACTACCTCCTTCCACATTACTGTTGGAAGTATTATCATTCACCCAGTAGATTCCTCTCTCACATTCTCCTCTCACATTCAAAACGTTTCCAAAACTTGTTCCTTTTTCCTCCGCAATATCACAAAGATATGCCCGTTCCTCTGTTGCTCGACTGCTAAAACTCTGACTCAGGCCCTCATTCTCTCCTGTCTTGATTACTGTAACATCCTGCTGTCCGGCCTTCCTGCCTCTCACCTGTCTCCCCTACAATCTATCCTAAACGCTGCTGCCAGAATCACTCTACTCTTTCCTAAATCTGTCTCCACGCGTCTCCCCTCCTGAAATCCCTCTCCTGGCTTCCTATCAAATCCCGCATCTCACACTCAATTCTCCTCCTCACTTTTAAAGCTTTACACTCTTCTGCTCCTCCTTACATCTCAGCCCTAATTTCTCGCTATGCACCACCCCGACTCTTGCGTTCTTCTCAAGGATGTCTTCTTTCTACCCCCTTTGTATCTAAAGCCCTCTCCCGCTTAAACCTTTCTGCCCAACTCACTGTCTGCCCAACACCTCTGGAATGCCCTTCCCCTCAGCACCCGACTAGCACCCTCTCTATCCACCTTTAAGACCCACCTTAAGACACACTTGCTTAAAGAGGCATATGAATAGCACTGTGGATAATACTGGACACTAGTGATGTACCGAGTACCGGGTACTACCCGTTACCCGGCGGCTTTTCAGCTACCCGTAAATTACCCAGACACGGCAGCTGGAAAGTGGACCCAGCGCCGGGAATCCGGGTAATGTCAGGGTAGTTGAAAAGTATCTCTTACTTACCAAGCCTGCGTGGACATCTGAACAGGTAAGCAGAGGTGCGCGGGTGGTGGGCAGTCCAATAGGAAAGCTTCTCCTGCTCCGGTCACATGGTCCCAGCTCACAGTGCAGTATGGAGTCCTGCAGCTCCCGCGCGGGCTCCACACTGACGCTGATGCCGCCCCACCGCCCCTGCACCTCTGCTTACCTGTTAAGATGTTGCCGCAGGCTTCCTCCACCCCAGATAAGTTTCCACCACCCCCAGGTAAGTGAAAAACCGGGTAGCCGGGTACCCGACCAGGTACAAGGTGCCAAATCCTCCAGGTACCCGTTACCCGGTTTTAAAAAAATGTAGGACCCGGTCCAACACTACTGAACACATGATACTTAAAGCTTGGCCCCCTGCAGATGCACTTCCCAGAACTCCCTCCTACTGTCTCTGTACGTTCTCCCTACCTACCAATTAGACTGTAAGCTCCTCTGGGCAGGGACTCCTCTTCCTTAATGTTACTTCTATGTCTGAGGCACTTATTCCCATGATCTGTTATTTGTATTATTTGTTATTTATATGATTACCACATGTATTACTACTGTGAAGCGCTATGTACATTAATGGCGCGATATAAATAAAGACATACATATTCACCAACGCTGACATTAACTCCTATGGAAACTCATTATTCTTTGTTATAAACGGGGCACGCTGTAAACCTGGAGGAACAATGTCACGCGCTACGTCTTTATGAAATGCAAGGTGATCTTTTGGCAATGGTTGAGGGGGGGTGTATAATAATTAGTGGTACTGTGTCTGGTATTAAAAAAATCAGGATTTGTTTAACTGCGGAAAAGCTATTTGGACCATATATTAGACAGATCAATACAATATTTATAATTAGAAAGCAGAAAGTGAGACAGACTTCCTAAAATAGACAATTTTTTCTTCAAATAGTCAGAGGAACTATATGTATGTAAATAAAAAAATAGTGGTAACGGGATTGCAATTAAAAAATAGTGGTCGTCTATATCCACTAGGACCATTGCACCTCAATCACTGTCCTTTGGATTTGTACTTGGAAAATATAACTGCATCTTCATGTATAACTAAAGCAAATCCAACATCTTTCCTTTAATAAACCATATTAATATCATGTATCAATACATACGTTTGTTTTTTAAAGCATCACAGATTAGGCTTAGTCAAACAAATTGCCCCTCTTAGCACCAGTGTCTCTGCCCATCAGTATCTACGTCCATCAGTGTCTCTGTCCATCAGTGTCTATATCTGTCGCGGCCAAGTTTATTTGAGCATTTGCCCGGTCTCGGCCGCGACAGTAACCTGGCGCGCACCGGGATGTCCCGGGCGCGCGCCGAAGCCTCGGAGGAGAGGCCCGCCGATCGGGGCTTCCCCCTCTCCTTACCGGGTCCGCCGGGTCCCCCGGAACGTCCCGCCGCCGTCCTCACATCCGCGCGACACCAGGGCTCCCTCGGGGAGCCCTGGGCACGCATACAGGCGGCACAGGCACTCGATGACGCATGACCGCGCATCGGTGATGCGCGGCACGCCGAGGGAGTGCGGCTCGCAAGCCGGGACATATCCCGGCTTACGGAATGAGCCACACTCAAATAAAGTGTGCCGCCTGTGTACGTAGACACACTGATGCAAATACAGACACACTGATACACACATTACCACACTGATGCACACACAAAGGCACTGATGCACATTGTTTGAACACAGACACATACAGTTATTTTTGTGGGGGAATTTAGTGGGATTGAGTTCCCGGCACGTTTTATATTAGAAATCAACATGAAACTCAATGTAGTGGTTAGGGGGGCTGAAAAATCACCTGTGAATGGATACATGCTTTTTTTTCTACCACAATTCATTATTTAAAGCTGAAGTATTCATTGCTGTTAAGGTATAAATTATGTTTTATTTGCTTAAGGGGAACATCACTGGATATATATACAATACGCAACAACAACAAAAAAAAACTTACCTGACTTGCACTGAATATACTGTAATCTAGTTATAATTTACTGGTTTTCAGATCAATCTATTACCTGAGCCACTTATAGTTAGTGTTGAATTATCTGAATTGTCTTAGGACCTAATATATAATTATTTAATGTTATTGGAATCAGATGTTATAATTTTTCCCCAACTGGTCTAAAAGAACAAACTTTCTGGCTGAGGTAACAGTCCGTTCCTGCTTCTCCAACGTCTCTTGCTAACTGTTATATTTTGGACTGATGTATTAAGACCTTACCAGGATTTGATTTTGCTATCTCATTGAGGATGTCCTTTGTGTCTGATGCCTCTTTAGCTCCTGGACAAGAAGAGAACCTAGTCAGTGACCAACATGAAGAGAGAGGGGGAGGGAAGACCAAGAGACAGAGGCCAAAAGAGGGAGAGAAAAAGACACTGAGAGACTGAGGACAGTCTAAAAGAGAGGGTGCCAAAAAGAGAGGGTGCCAGAAAGAGAGGGAGAGAGACAAAAGGAGAAAAGGACAAAAAAAGAACAAAAAAAGAAAGAGAGGGAGACAGAGAGAGACGAAGACTGAGAGAGAGAGAGAGAGAGAGAGAGGGAGACAGAGAGAGAGAGAAAGAGAGAGATCGCATTGCTCTTCTTACCTGGCTTTAATTTTGCTATTGCATTGAGGATGTTCTGGGTGTCTGATGCCTCTTTATCTCCTGGACAATAAGAGAACCTAATCAGTGATCAACAGAGACAGAGGACAAGAGAGGTAGAGGAAGCCTAAGTGAGAGAGAGACACAGATTGAAAATATAGAGATCAAGAGAGAGTGACAAAATAAAGAGAGAGAATCCAACAGATGGAGAGAGAGAAAGAGAGGGGGAGACAACAAAAGAGAGAAAGAGACAGACCAAAAAAGAGAGAGAGGCTAAAAGTGAGTGTGTAAGAGAGAGCCTATTGTCACTTACCAAGTTGTTCAAGGTTTGGGAAAAAAATCTGCAAAAGAAACAAGTTTTTTTGCAATAGTTTGGATAAAGTTCTGGGCGAGTGATTCGCTGGTCACTGTATCATCTATAGGACACTGTATTATTTGTCTCGTTATTCCTTTACCTATCATTCAAATCTGTGGGGCTACAATCCGTAGTTATCCCTAATCAGGGGTGCTCAACTCCAGTCCTCAAGCCCCCCAAGAGATCAGGTTTTCAGGATATCCCAGCTTCAGCACCGGTGACTCAATCAGTGGCTCTGCTGAGCTACTGATTGAGCCACCTGTGCTGAAGCAGGGACTGATTGAGCCACTTGTGTTGAAGCTAGGATATAATGAAAACCTGACTTGTTGGGGGGCCTTAAGGACTGGAGTGTAGCGCCCCTACCCTAATCCATCCTAATGTCCATATACACAACCCATAAATTGCTCACTGAAACAAGTGGTGTAAAATACATGAAATGTTGATGCTTGAAGACACGCAATTAACGTGCATCTCACAGAATCAGTTTAAGGGCAAGGAAGAGCAAAGACTGTTTTCTGAATGTGATCATTAGCTCAGTGTCTCACCTGTAAAGGAAAACTCATGGCAGGTCCCATCAGACACACTTGAATAGTGATGGAGATTCTCACATCCATCCTGTAGCTGTTTGAGGATCTCTCTGTGTCTCTGTCCTGTGAGGAATATCTGCTTCTCGTCTCTCTGTTGCTTTATGTTCATCCAACCGGAGGTGCTCCTTATATCCACTAATGGGTCAAAACCTCAACCAATCAGCAGTCAGAATGAGAGTTCTCAGGCGATACCAATGACTGGAAGAGATGCCCCAGGTTCTAGTCACGGCCGGTACTGCCGTAGAATCAGACTGACCGGTTCCTGATGTGTGACGTGGCGATTATTATAGACAGTGACCTTCAGGTTCTCCTTAGAAAGGATTTTCCATGTGTCATTTGGTCCCCAAACCAAGAGAAATTGTGATTTTTAATGTATACCACACTATTGTGTGTTCAGGATTTGGAAAGAGTAACAGGACAACGTTCAGTGGATATTAGGGCAAACACCCTAAACAGGTTTATACTATACACATTGTTCTATGCAAAAGTCATATTACATACAGGGACAATAAGGATGATATTGTACCTATATTTTATTTTATGGCTGGCACCATATTATATCTACATACAGCACTTGTATTTAAATGTCCTTATTACACTATAATCTGCTCTACATGCGTAATCACAGTAACATCTGTCTCTTTATATTTACCTATCTTTCTGCTAATATCACGCTTCTATAATTTTTCTCATGTAATATTCTGCATGTTCTTCACACATAAATATATTGGGGAAAACACTGATGTTACAGATGCGAAAATTCCAGGTTTAAATATACAGTACAAGCCATTTTAATACCAGATCTTTAAACAGATGTTATCTTTTATGAACCCTCATTTCAAATGTCTTTTGTACATGCCAATTACAAATACATATCATAGGCTGAGCAACGCATACAATGTAACATCTGCAAAATCTACATGTAAAAGCAGCAATAACTGATCATTTTATTTATTCTTACCATGTATTTTTTTATTACAACATTGGAACCAGGGGGCCCTGGAGAGCTTCCGGTGCTATTCTTGGCTCCGGGGACCCCCATGTTTCCCTTCAAGGAAAAGAAAATGGCAGCCAGATCTCCCAAATCCTGCTGGCCAATAGGATGCTACGTCATCCGCTTCAGCTTCCAATTGGACAGCCATTTAAATACCCACCTAAAACATTGGTAAGTATTTTGAAAACAGTGTGTTCTCAGAGGACAAATATCGCGGTTTAGCTCCAGGCCCCCACACCTACCGGCCCGACATCCAGAGACCGGCAGACCAGACTACTCCTCTCGCCTTCAGTTAATGTCTCTGACTCTCTCCACTCCTACGCGCAGCGCTACAAACAGTTTTTGGCAAGTGCACACACAGCCCTCCGCAGCCGGCTCCTCATTCCCCCCCCCCCCCTATCGGCATCCACCTTCCCCCCCCCTACCGGCATCAACCTTCCCCCCCACCCCCCCAACTGGCATCAACCTCCCCCCCAACCCCCCCAACCGGCATCAACCTTCCCCCCCCCCAACCGGCATCCACCTCTCCCCCCCCCCAACCGGCATCCACCCCCCCCCCCACACCTACCAGCATCCATTGGACCTGGCCTGATCATCCACAAGGTAAGTCTTTTTTTAATATGTATTGGGGGGGGTGTCATGGGAGAGGAGGTTTGGCCCGGTATTAAAGGGGTTACACCCCATTTGGCCACCCCCTGCTCTCACTTGGGAAGCAAGGGGTTAACTGGACTGCGGTCCAGTAAGGTGTTTTTTCCCTGCTTCAGCACCGAAATGTATATTCCCCTGTAAATGTGTATTGTTCCCATTCCAGTGTCTGCACCAACACATACACTGGGATTGATGCGAGAGGGAAAGGGTTAAGGTTAATTCAATGTTTATAGTTCTTTGTTCTATTTTACCGCCTTTTCAGACTCCATTTTGCAGCTCTCCATAGGTCGCCATTGCAGCCCAATGCAACCTTATGGAAATTCCGGCGATTTGGGCCCGTTTCGGTAGAAGACCTGCAGGTGGCGCCCAAGAGGAGGAGCTGCGGTTCCCCAATGTAAGTCATTGGAGCCATTCATTTCAATGGGGATTCCTCAACGCCGACCTCCAGGAACGGGTTGGCAGCGATCCAAACCGCAGACCGCAAGAGCGGAAACATTTTCTTAAAGAGAGCTTTGATCACACTGGGTTCAAGTTCAAACACAATTGGCGTGGGAAACTTAGGTTCTAGGGCACCCAGAAATAAAATTATTTTTGCCCCTAGACCCTAGGAACCCCCACACTCGACCACCACCAGGTCCAGGAATGAGGAACCCTTTAAAGGTCGCGCTCACCACGAGGGTCGCGCCATTGACTCTAATGGCGGAGCGGAGGTCCCATTGAATCCTATGGCGGCGCCAGACCATGCATTTCCTATGGCGGCGCTGGCCGTATTAATTCCAATGGGGGAAAAGCCGTGTGGCGTTAAAACGGCTAAGTCCGAAAGGGTAAAATGTGTAAGCCCATATCTCCGGTTCTGTGAGGACCAGAGGGCTGGGATTTGGGTCGCATGTAGTCACTGTTCCGGCATGACTGCATGGCCATTTCCAGCCCTCTCCGATCAACCAGACGAAGTATGAGCCAATGTAAAGAATTGTGGTTTTCCTATAGACTTCAATGGCGGAGTTGCTTCATTGAAAGACTATAGTGGCGGAGCCCATAGACTTCAATAGCGGAGTTGCTCCATTGAAAGCCTATAGTGGCGGAGCCCGTTGATTTCAATGGGAGAGTGAAAGTAGAGATTTATTTTAGATATGGCGGAGAATCCTGCATTAAAGTTAATGGGGGATTTTAACTTGTTTTTTGTATCTCCGGTTCTGGGGGTCATGGAAGGCTGAAACTTGGCCACTATTGCAAAGGTCCTCCGGCATGAGGACCTAGTAAATTTCAGTCCACTCAGACCCACAGAACGGATTATTTTAATATGTGAAGATATTAAAGAAGGTATTGTATTTTGGGTCTGGTACAAAAACTCAGAGCCCATATGTTATGTTAATGCTCAGGGAAGGAGACAAGTGGTCTACAATAAACCCCTGATCAAAGACTCCCCCACCCTGCTTGTGTATGCAAGCACAAAGGAAAGCAGGACATGGGTACTTGACGTTAAGTGTTGTCATTTACACCCTAGGACAAAAGGGTTTCCTGGCCCAAGTAGACATTCAGGCGCCAGGCTTGTGGGCGGGGAGCTAGGGAAATAAGCCCCTGATTAGAATAATATCCACCCAATGGGCAGGTATTATGGTGCCCCTCAGGTGAGGTGGCAAGGAGAGATTGGGTGCAGGTCATTGTTCTCCAATGACCTGCACTCAAGGATAAGGTATAGGACTGGAATTACATATAAACCAGTGTCAGTCCTATACTCAGGGTCCTTGTGTCTTTTTTTTTATTATATCTAAGTCGTGTTCAATTTAACCCAGATATTTTGGTGTGTATTAGTATAATCTATCACTAGCTACCGTGACAGGGGGGAGTCTTTTTTTTAATTTGTATTAAGGGTCTTGGGGGTATTGTTATATGTATTGGGGGGCTTGGGGGAATTTGTAAATGTATTGGGGAGGGCTGTTTCTTTTTATGTGTGTATGTATATATGTATATATATATATACACACAGTATATGTATGTATATATATATATATATATATATATATATATATATATACAGTATGTGTGTGTATATATATATATATATATATATATATATATATATATAGTCAGATAAGGCAGTTGGCACTCCAATAGGTGCTGGTAAGCCACAGGTGCACGTCCCATATAGAGAATGTAGTTATACGTTACCGTTCCAAGGATTGGTAAACAAGAGACAGCACTCAAAGTTGAAAATCAAAGTGTATTAGTGAAAGCAAAAATACATCCAGAAACCCAACGTTTCGGTCCTACAGAATGGGACCTTCCTCAGGGGAATACAAAGGTATTCCCCTGAGGAAGGTCCCATTCTGTAGGACCGAAACGTTGGGTTTCTGGATGTATTTTTGCTTTCACTAATACACTTTGATTTTCAACTTTGAGTGCTGTCTCTTGTTTACCAATCCTTGGAACGGTAACGTATAACTATATATATATATATATGAACAACAAGAAAAGAAAGCGCCCGATCCTAGTGCAGCATGAAAAAATACAATTTAATAAAAATGAATAAAACCAACAAATGCGAACTCACAAACACAGGATAAATAAAAGCATATAATGAGTATACTCATTCGCCAACCGCCCACGATGTGCCTTGGATGGCGCGCCCTCTCTTTGTCTAGGTTTTCTCAGCTCTTCTGAACCGACATCCAGCAGGGGATACAGGAAACAGCTCAGCTCACTTTTTATATTTGTATTGTTCACTGGCATATATTTGTGTTCACAGCAGCTTTTTAAACATTGGCACTCAGCATTTTATTATAACATATTGCATGTATTTTTATTAGTGTGAGTCAATCATCCATATTATTGTTGCATTCACCCTTGCCATTTACCTTTGCTATATCCACTTAATACAATCAATTGGTAATCAGTCTGAGTTTACACCTGAGGAGCGCAGTCTATTCTTTGTTTGTTATATATATATATATATATATATATATATATATAGTAAAACACACAGAAATATCGCTCAACACTGTAGGTCAAAGGTGTCCAAAACAACTGTTAATACGTAATGTAAATCATACTCAAACAGTGGTGCTAAAGGTTGAAATAATATTTGAACCACAGAGAAAGCAACCTTATAAGCAACCTTATAGTGTGTTTTACTATATACCCTCTTTTGCTTTCTCTGTATTGCAAATTCTTAATATCAGCTCCACTTTTTATTATATATCCCTTGTTTTCCTGAACCCATAACCTAGCTAGCATGAATTTTAGCGCTCAAGATGAGCAGAGAATTGCGAGTGCCAGAGCAGCATTTTCTATTTCACGCTCAGATTTGGTTGAGACGAAGACTGACATCTCTACCTCTGGGGTTCCAGAAACAGACGTATTGAATGCATTTAAACATCTGTCACCGAGGAGGTTACGTAGTTGGTGGAACCGGACTGCATTAGATAATTACCTCTCCCGTAAAATTATTCCCAGAGGCTTGAGAATAAAACTCTTTCCTGCCTTTGAATTTACTGACAATTCCCTCAAAGACCGTTGGGAAGCAACGTTAACTGCATGCTGTTTGGAATTAATTACAATTCTTATTGAACATGACAAACAAATGCTAACAGAACTTACTGACAAAATTGAGACGGCTAAAAAAGAACTTAATAGTGTGACATCCACGCTTATTGATAAAGTGGAAAGTGAGCTGGTCAAGTATGAGGAGGGTCTAATTGACTATAAAAAGAAAAAATTTGACAGAGACATCACTGACTTTGATAGAAAACAGGTGTACAGGTGGAACAGAGGCAAGGGTTCTAAAAGGGCAAGACAACAGGCCCGAGATGTCTCTCTGTCCTCTGATGCTCTCACAACCGATATAGACTCGTCTGACGTTGATGCGCCACGTGCCATAACCTCTACAGCCAATACTACCGGTCCCTCGTATACCTCTTTTTTAGACAGGGGCTCACGCCCGAAAAGAGGAAGAGGAAGACAAGGCGGGGAAGGAAGACAGTTAAGAGACAGAGAGACATTCGGTTACAAACCACAATACCAGAAACGGCGGGCCTGGTAAGCGAGGAACTAAATATCATCAATCTCTCTGATACCATTCTTTCAGAAGCCCAAATTAGAGTCCTGAAAAAGGGCTTATCCTTCTCGCCCACAAGCCACATGGATAAATTTGAAGTCATTAAAGACTTAAATCTCTTTTGCCGCAAATTATTACTCCATAAACATTTTTCCAAAACCCATGATTTACCTTTGGACTCCTCTATATCTGCGATGTGGGATAAAGAAGAATTACAGACTTTAGACAATGTGGATGCACTCTTAGAAGAACAAGAACTCATTAACATCTCTACAAAGGACATTCTGTTGCGTACAAAACCCACATCAACATTTTGCCCTCCTATTCAGAGTTGCTCATCAGTCGAAGTGTTTGCCGCAGCAGTTACTGAGGAGGTTCTGAGGTTACCAACATGTCTTGGGCCAAAGAATTTGGGTAAGGATGAATGGCTCTCCATCAAAGAGTTACAACAGATCCCCTCTGTGGTCATTAAACAATCTGATAAGGGGGGTAATGTTGTTATATGGCCTCAGAGTATGTATGAACGTGAGGCGTACAGACAGCTACACGACACTTCGTGCTATTCTGAGCTTGCTTGTGACCCTACATTGAGATTTAAGACTGACTTAGAACGCATATTGCATAACGCGCTAGACAATAAGACTATTACTAAACACAACTATGATGGCCTGTTGCCCAAATTCCCCGTGATCCCCACTTTCTATTTACTCCCCAAAGTTCACAAGAATGCTTCCCGCCAACCAGGTCGTCCAATTGTTTCAGGCATAGGGGATTTATGTGAACCCGCCTGTCGCTTCCTTGATTCATTCCTGTGCCTCGCTGTTATTAATTTACCCTCCCACTTACGTGACACGATGGAGGTGCTGTCCAGGGTCGACTGCATCACTGTTGACAGGGATACCATCCTTGCGACCTGTGATGTGGAGTCCCTGTACACTTGCATCCCCCATCGTGAGGGTCTCCTAGCATCCACATTTTATCTGTCTATGCAAGACATCTCGGGAGACCTTCTTGATTTTCTAATGGATTTATTACAATTCATACTCACCCATAATTATTTTATTTTCAAAAATAAATTTTACTTACAAGCGAGAGGCACGGCAATGGGAGCGGCGTGCGCACCCTCCTATGCCAATTTGTTTCTGGGCTGGTGGGAAAGGGAGGTAGTCTTTTCAGACCTTCACCGCCATTTCAGTGACTTGGATTTATTGTGGCTGAGATACATCAATGACATCCTGGTAGTGTGGCATGGCACCAGTGATGCATTTGCAGATTTCATCGACGCACTCAATCACAATGAACTCAACATCAAACTCACTCACCTCTGCAGCCCCATATCCGTAGTGTTCTTGGATGTCAGGATCAGCATTAACTCGTCAGGTATGATTGAGACGGATATCCACCGCAAAACCACCGCGACCAACTCCATCCTTCATGCTTCTAGCTCTCACCCCCAGCACCAGATATCAGGGATTCCACGTAGTGAATTTTTGAGATTAAAAAGAAACTGTTCTTCTGATGATATATTTCAAATGAGAGCAGCAGAATTTAAAACCAGGTTCTCTAATCGTGGATACACCAAATCACAGATTCAAAAAGGTTATAACAATTCTCTCAAAGTAGCCCGTGAGAGTTTATTACAAGCCAGACCCAAATACAAAGGTAGGAAGCAAATAAGATTTGTCAGCACCTTCAATCAGCAGTGGTCAGACCTAATGGGCATCCTTCAAAAACATTGGGGGATCCTTATGATTGACCCTGAACTAAGGAATGCACTTGGCGATCATGCCAGTTTGGCAAGTCGCAGAACTCCTAATTTAGGGGATAAGTTAACTCGCAGTCATTATGCCCCCTAGGCCAATCCTACCTTTCTGTCCCAGAAACGCAAGCTGGGTTTTTACAAATGTGGCATGTGTTCTGCTTGCAGATACATGCATCAAACGTCTACATTTGACAATTCCAATAAAACACACATGTACAAGATACTCTCTTTCTTAAATTGCAAGAGCAAGGGAGTGGTATACCATCTTGCATGCCCTTGTGGCCTTGCCTATGTGGGAGTTTCGCTTCCGTGTACTAGAACACACTCGCAATATCAAAAATGCACAAAGAGATGTAGATTCTTGCAAAAAGATCAGTTCAGTCGCACGCCACTTTTTGCGCTACCATGGGTCCGGCAGTGCGGTCCTTTCTGCGTTTGCCTTCGACAGGGTCTCTCTCGGTGCACGGGGTGGTGACCTTGAGAAGGCTCTGTTGAGGAGGGAATGCAGATGGATCGTACAACTGGGTACGATGATACCACGTGGTCTGAACGATTATTTGGGCTACGCCATGTTCTTATAAACATTGACCCTCTGTATTGATTTGTTTTTCCATATCTGGTCTGAAATGCTCTAATTTTTGGACTTTTCATTTTTGTCTTTTTTCTACATGTTTATGCTGTGGACCAGCATTCATGTTCAGGTCTGCTGACCTGCGATTACCTGTGGAAGAATTCAACTTCATCTTCAAAAAATTTATCACAAATTTTGAAGAGCGATTTCCTCTAGTCGGGGCCTCGTTGTCTTTACAAGGACCATCTACATATCAAAACTCTTAAAAGGATCTCCATAATTGGATTACATCTATGCTACTACACCATTCTGCGAGTACAGTTGGTACAGATGACATCTCTATCATGGCTTTTCCAGTCCACATTTGGAACATTCCATGTACTGTAGAACACTTTCAAGTTTGGATTCTGTATTATGGCCACTCCTATGATATTGTAGCTTCTGGGTACAGTTGTATGATTTTTTGGCCTCTCCTAGGCTAGTCCACACGCTGCGTTACCATGCAGGTTCTTGTCAGTGTACGATTGCCTTATTTAGATGTAACAGGCATAGGATTCGCAGACTTCTATGCGACAAACATGGCCCTTCAAGATTTGCATATTTAAGACAGCACAATCATTGAATTTGTGATTGTGCTGTCTTAAATATTGAGACTACCTGTGCTTTAGCATTTTCACTGTACTGACAATTTGTATAGAATGTACATTTTGAATATTAGCATATGTATATTTGTTGACTTATTATTAGAGATTTATACCATGCTTTCATTCATAGCCTTGCCGTGGTTATAATCTGCACAAGGGATGGACTATTGATTTACCTATGCATACGTCAGCAGTTATTATCTATGGCTCAACAATTATATTTTATCTCGCTAACTGCTTATATGTACATAATACTGCTTCCTCTGTTACATTATGTCCTTACAGTCACCAGTCACCTTGGTCATATGTATATGATTCTACTGATTATTTTCAGTTATGGTATCCATGGTGTTACGACGTCACCTGTGTCATTTCTAGACTGCATACTATATTAATATGTATGCTTTATTGGGGCTAAGGACTGTTACAGGACCGATATAGCCCATTATTTCAATCAAAATCTCCGTGGTAGCCTCCTGCGATCAGGGCTGGTGCCCGATTGACAATATAGCTTTGTGGTTCCCTTGGCAACAGTGCGTCATGATGAGTTACGCACGATGACGTCATCACGTCTCATTGCGCTTGCTATACGGCTTGCTGTGTGCTCTAATATACCTATATGAACGTTTTATCGGGGCAAAGTACACTTACAGGACTGTTATGGCCCTCTAGCTTTATTATCAACCATCGTGGTAACCCATTACGATCTGGGCTGGTGCACGATTGACAACTATGACTCGTGGTTCCCATAGCAACAGTGCGCCATGAGGAGCCACGCATGATGACGTCATTACGTCACACTGCGCTTCTAATACGGCTGTCCCTGTGTATATCACCTGACTTGACAGACCAATCAGGTCTCTTACTCTGTTTTCCCAGTAACCGGGCTGCAGTGTTTTAATGATTGTACGCCCAGCTGTCCCAGCTGTTCGGTGTTCTAACTTATTTTGGTGCCATTTCTACTCCTCCTCTATCTACTATAAATGCTAGCCCATTTCTCCCCTCACCACTCCCCGAAGACGGTTTCTAGTCGAAACGCGTTGGAGTGGGAGTCTGCTGAGGGGGGCCCTACCTTCAACCCCTGGACATAAGGCTCTGACTTGCTTTTTCACTCGTGATACCCCTACACTGAGTGGTGATGTATATCTCACATGGCTACTTGTTTTATTTGTGTTTCCACTCCATGCAAACTTTCATGATGATTGTACAGTATGGTGACTGTTCTAATTGTGGACACATCTATTGTTAGTGTGGGTCCTCACTTTACAACTGTGCTTATACAGAGCTCCCTGTGTTATGTATATGTCAGATGTGGTTTCATGTTTAGACCCTTGCCTTCAGGTTTACTTTGTGTGGTAGAGGGAGCCCCCCTCATCTTTTTAAACCTCATCGCCTGTTTTAACTCACTTTAATAAATATCTTTTGTTACACTTTACAGGTATGTCTGTGTGCTTCTTATAAGGTTGCTTTCTCTGTGGTTCAAATATATATATACACATATACTGTATATATATATATATATATATATATATATATATATATATATATATATATATATACACAGTATGATGTTTGTGTGTATATATATATACAGAAAATGTGATGTGTGTGTATATGTATATATATAGCAACTGTAAATATTACTGTATGTTCATTTGCATGTCTTAGACAGGTCTGCAACCCTGTCTTTCCCCATTATCGCCCAGCATACAGCGCTTCCACTGCAGCAAGGGATTCTGGGAAATGACATGCAAATGAGCACTCAGTGCCACCTTTTGTCTCAAGCTCGTATTACACAAGCAAATCCTCAAGCCAATGCATGCTGTTTTAAACACAGCTTTTAGACAGAGGCTGGGATGAGATACAAAGCAATTGAACCCACTCACAGACATTATTAATGTTATGGTGGGTAAAAAAAGTGACAAAAACCCTCCACAGCCACCATAACCTTAATAATAGTGGTGATTACCTAGTCTAGTCTCAAACCCGCTTAGCCATTAAGACCAACCTCACACTGATGATACCCATCAAGGTTGAAACATGTCTGTGAGTGGGTTCAATGGCTTTGCATCTCATCCCAGCCTCTGTCTAAAAGCTGTGTTTAAAACAGCATGCATTGGCTTGGGGGTCGTGGAAGGCTGAAACTTGGCCACTATTGCAAAGGTCCACCGGCATGAGGACCTGGCAAATTTCAGCCCGCTCAGAAATATATATATATATACTCCCAGTAAGATATATATGTATGGGGGGTTATAGGTATTGTTTTTTTTTTTATATGTATTGGGGTTTATTGTATGCATTTGGGGGCGGGGGTTATATATATTTGGGGGTGGGGAGTGAGAAGCAGGGGAGAGAAATACATGCAAGGCAGGAGAGTGAAACGGAAGGGAGATAAATACGTGGGAAGGGGTGGGGGAAAGGGGGCTCGTGAGGTGTGAAATGGGGGGGGTGGCGGGCAATACCGCCGACATGGGGGGCCCTGCTTAAAATGTTTGTCCCGGGCCCCACGATTTCTGTTGGCGGCCCTGATTAACACTATATAAGAAGCACACTGTAGACAATCGCTGATGGTAACTAAATTGATGTCACTGTACTATGTCAACAAGTACCAGGCACACAACGGGGGGCTCATGTTCATTAAACAAGAAATAGGAGTTTTTCCTTCATACTGTAGCTCGTTAATGTGTTAAACTGTTGTAATCTAATCGGAAACACTGAACTCAAACTTCATAGTAATGTTAAAGTATAGTTCGAAGCTTGTGTTCCTCCTTCTGCTGAAACGCACCCTCAAACACGAGAACGCCGGGTTTTTTTCAAATTAGTTTTTTCCAGTTCTCCTAGTGACCATCCTTAATCAGGAAACATGTTATGTCTCAAGCACTTTATAACGGGCTTATCTTCTCCACTAAACACCATGTTGTAACTATGCGCTTGATGAGGTCATCGCGCCGTCACCAATTCCAAAGGATATTTATTAGATTATCAAATAATTCTATAATTGTAATAATCTATCGTGACAGACGTGTAAGTGCAAAAAATGTAATGAAAATGTAGTGAGTTTTTTCTGCAAGATATGATGAGAAAGGAAAAGGGTCCATTTTTTTCTGAACACAATGTATATGTGTGTACACACACACACACACACACACACACACACACACACACACACACACACACACACACACACACACACACACACACACACACACACACACACACACACACACACACACACACTGCCTCTTCTGTAAAAAAAAATAGGTACACACACACACACACACACACAGCCTCTTCTGTAAAAACAAATAGGTACACACACACACACAGCCTCTTCTGTAAAAAAAAATAGGTGCGGGTACCCGGCTGAGAGCTTGGCGGGGGATTGGTACCCAGGAGAAAGTGTGGGGCTTCTTACCTTCTGCACCTCATCTCCTCCAGCGATGTCGCAGCATCAGGTGACGTCACATTGTCATGGCGACCCGTCGTCACAAGCAGAAGATGAGGAGAAGGTATGAGAAAAAGGTCGCCGTACGTCACAAAAAAAGCTATATACTGTATACACAATTAATTTATTTTGTATGTTCTTAAGAATGAAATACTGTACCCTCAGGGTGTTACAGACACCTCTGTTCTCTAGTATAATTTTGTAACAGATAAACCAGTTATTAGGTGTGAAGAAATACTGTACATAGAGAGCCTCAGGAAACTAGAAACACCCTTCTTGTTTTGTTACAGGTAATGCCACGCTACATAACATAGACACCAGCTGTTGAATTCTACGTGACAAAGAGCCATACTTTCATCTGCACAAATCCAGATCAGAAGACAGAATCATGGCCATGGGAGTCAAACATGGAGATTGATTGCAAGGTCAAAACCATTAGTTTAAACCTCTACTAATGTGTGGACCAACAAGGATTGAAGAGATTAAACCAGCATACATACAGTACCTGTATTCATTGTTTATAGGAATAATTTATTTTAGAAGCCATTAACTTTATGATGTATTACTGTTTACCCACTCCCAAAATAGAAGCCATTATCTTTATGATATTTATGATGGATTACTGTTAACTATATTTCCGGGAATATTGGAGCACCCATTCAGTCTACATATTCTATATTGTAGGAAACGTGTTAGTATGTGGGTGCCAATGAATGGTTAGAATTAAGGCATTGTGCAAATGAAAATTCTTATTGTAATAATATTTATGTATGTGCATGTGTATATCCTCTGCACTACATGCATTGTATACAGTATATACAGTACCGTATATATTTGTCACACATATTATATATATTATACAAATATAGAGAGTTAGATATCTACTGTAGATCTATATATATTTAGATAGAGATATAAAGAGAAAATGATTGCTTGATATATAGCCAGACAAATACATTGATATGCAGTTAGACATGTAAGTGATAATGATTATTGATACTTTTTAAAGAAATAGTACAAGTGATTATATATAGTACAGAGGATTACTGATAAATTATATCTGTGTATGCTATATATTCACTTAACATTTTATGTAATGTATTTAGGCTGCGCTTATACAGTAGTGCCAGCAACAGCGACGCGACGTCGCGTCAAAACAAATGTCGCGTGCGTTTATAGTAGGCGAAAACGGCTTGGTCGCGATTGCTGGAAGTCACTTCAATTTGATTTTTCCAGTGACCGCAGCGTGACGTCAGCATCGCTGTCACAATAAGCGCGGCCTTAGGCTGAGTCCCCGCTGGCGCCGAGCGCGCTTATCTCCTTAAATCTTTACCTTCCCGTCCAGCCTCACACGGCGCTCTTGGTGCTTGGGGAGACAACGGAGTTTGGAGCTCAGAGCAGGGTTACATGACCCTGCTCTGACCAATGGGGAGAGAGAGGCAGTGCTGAGCGGTGAGATGCAAAGGGGGGTTGGGGGGGGAGCGGAGAGATGCAAAGGGGGGGTGGGGGGGGAGCGGAGAGATGCAATGGGGGGGAGGGGAGAGATGCAAAGGGGGGTGGGGAGAGGAGTGAAGAGATGTGAAGGGGGGGGCGGAGAGATGTGAAGGGGGGAGCGGAAAGATGCGAAGGAAGGGGAGCGGAGAGATGCAAAGGGGGGAGGGAGCGGAGAGATGAGAAGAGGGGGGGAGCGGAGAGATGCGAAGGTGGGGGAGCGGACGGATGCGAAGGTGGGGGAGCGGAGAGATGCGAAGGGGGGGGGGAGCAAAGAGATGCAAAGGGGGGAAGCGGAGAGATGAGAAAGGGGGGAGCGGAGAGATGCGAAGGGGGAAGAAGCGGGGTGTGGGAGAGGGGAAAAGGGGGGAAGGAGAGAAGGGGGGAGAGAGGGAGGGGGAGAGAGAAAGGGGGAGAGGGAGGGGTTGAGAGAGAGGGGGGAGGGATAGAGGGGGGAGAGAAGGGGGGAAGGAGAGAGGGGGTAGAGGGAGAGAGGGGGAGGGAGAGAGGTGGGAGAGGGAGGTAGAGAGAGGGGGGATGGAGACAGGTG